>NC_091830.1:6500000-6800000 GCF_038994185.2 Dermacentor albipictus
GCGTGCATACGAGGCGCGGCGAATTTCTTTCATCTCTGGTCCACTCTTTGTAGGTACACGAAGCAGCGGCGCAAGCCAAGTCGCAGGCCGCCAAAAGGTCTCAGGATAATAACTAGGTAAAGTGTCCGTGAATGTCGCCACGTCAATAATTTCAACCTACGTCCCAATGGGTAATCGTTCTGGGTGTCGTTTACAGCTTCGCTGTCCAGCCACCTTCACAGCGTGGATAGGAGGCCATCTTTTTTTTCACTATCCCTTTCATCATTCTTAATTCCTTCCAGTCTAAATCATTCAGTGAATTTTTTTTTTCGCTAAACATCATTCTCAATCACAGAATAGTCGTTTTTTCCCAGTTATACCATTTCCAGTTCTTCCAACATTGCTGCAATCATTCGTGAATTCCATTCCATTCTTGGTGGCCCATTCCAGGTTGTGGGCACGTGCTACATTTTGAAAGGCCACGCTCATCACGGTTTCAGCCACAGGTTTGTTTAACTTGCAGCGTGCAATTTCATTCTCAACGCAAAATATTGCTGCGTTAATTTGACATTAGGCTTCCTTTTCTTTCTTTGAAATTCGCATGCAAATTTTGAATTAGTTTATTCGTCATCAATCGGCTTCTCTTCTTTCTTTACTTCTTCCAACTTTAAATTTCCTCCATTAAATTTTTCTCCTTTAATTTCTCCTTTAAATTTCCATGCATGCGGACGCAAATACCGTCATCAGCGACAGCAAGCAGGCCATCGGCAATTTCGTCCGTGGTAGAATTTGCAAACAGGCGTACCATGTCCTCACACGACGCCCCCTAAGCGGCTTGAAAACCCTCGTGTGGACCCCCGCTCACGCGGCTGTGCCCGGCAACGCGTCGGCTCACAGTTTGGCTCGAGATCTCGCGCGCCGAGCCTCGTCCGCGGATGCGGACGGCGTGAATGAGGAGGAGACACACGAGGAACCCTGCGAGACTTATTATGAAATAGCCCATCGGTATCGCTTGAGGCGTCGCGCGCTCCCACCACCGGCCAAGCAACTCGACAAAACGCAAGCGGTCGCGTTTCGGCGACTTCAGACAAATACATACCCACACCCAAAATACATTAACAAAATCACAGGGGGCAGGGAAAGCGACAAATGTAGGCTCTGTTCAGAAACAGGAACACTCACACACATAATGTGGGAATGCACCTCGCTCCCGTTCTCTCATCCCCCCGTCAGCAGCGAGACTGACTGGACAGCCTGGCTCAGTTCCGGGGACGTCGACCGACAATTGGAACTGGTGGACTGGGCGGAAAAGGCCAAGCAGGCCCAGGGCCTTACTTGAGCCCTAACGCTCAGCCACGTCCCTCTTTACCCTTCCCCCTTTCAATAAAGTTTATCACCACCTGCTATTTATTATAGTAGACTCACTGCTAAACAATTAATATCCCCCTACTGTCAAGCAGATATTGATGTAAAACAGCATTATAATCCATAATTACTAGCTGCGTTATTCTCGTAGTATTTTCACTCTTGCCATCTTCCCCGGCTATTTTCTTATTGTTCTACGCACAAGAAGAGCGCTCCAACTCACCGCAGATCCATACAACTGAAATGTGGGAGGCCAAGCTTTCGATGACCTGGACGACCAACGCAGTCTCGCCGCCCGGGCCAAGGAGACAGCCCAAGCAAGAGGGTTCTTGGAATAAGGAATCCTCCCACCTAAGGTCAAACGGGTCCTGACTCGGATTACCGTTTCATAAAATAAAAGTTTAGTTCTATCTCTCTTCTACGGCCCGATTCGTCGCCCATCCACCATTGTGGGCATACGTGCCACGATCTACAGGATCGTCATCGTCATCGAAGTGGTGGTGGTGCGGCAACGGTAACCGCCATGGCTGGACCCTCGGACACCCGTCGCATCCAATGGAGCCGGCGGCTCTCTGTGGCCGCGGCCTGCCTGGCGGGAATGCTGGTACTCGCCTGCCTGGCGTCCGCCTTCATCCCACAGCCGTCGTCTTCGCCCGGTGGGTGCGAATAACATGCGCTTCTCGAGCAAGCACCCACTGCCGCGGCGAGCTAGCTGACCTAGCTGTCGGACGGTGAAGGTCTCGAAGCCGCGTAATCCTAAGCTCGAGTCACCGTTAAGGCAGGAGTGCAAACGCGGAAACTAGGAACGAAAAACGCCAAGGCAAGCAAACGCCGACGATCAAGTGAAAGGTCGCACAGTGGCGGCGGCAGAGGAAGGAATTAAGGAGCAGAACTCATCTGCGCATGCTCGAGCGAAGGCAGCGCCAACCTGCCAATCGTGGGCGTGCACGGCCACTCGCGAAAAATAACTGTTTAGGCATTACAGTTATTCTTTGCGCAACATAATCGAGGGCTGACTTGTGCATGCACGTGCTATCGCTCAGTTTAATGATGTGTCGTGCGTCGACCATTAGGCGCCCTTCTTCGTTTTTATGTACGAACAGAAGTATACTGCAAAACTATCCTGCCTTTAAGTAAAATGAACGCCCAACGAACTTGTTCGACGTTCGGTCGTTTAAAAAAACCGTTAATCACGTATCGTGCTCGTTTATGCTTACAGAAGTATTCGACGTCTTCAGGGTATATTATTTCTAGTCCTAGGGAGCAGTCCCCCTGTGACTATGCCATTACTGTTTAAGCGTGCTTCTTGCTAGCCAAATGAAAGCTATGCAATCTCTGTCGTACCTCGAATGTTCGCATTCAGGGTACGACATTCAGAGTGAATGATGCTCACTCACGGGCAGAAACAGAGCGGAAAGTGCATTGAGTGCACGTTAACTTAAAGAACCCCAGTTGGTTAAAATTAATCCGGAGTCCACTACTACGGTATGCCTCATAATCATATCGTGATATTGAAAAATAATATCCAGATTGAGCTTTTATTTATTTTTTTAGAGAGCTCAGAATTTTCGTTTCCCTATGTCTGAAGGTACACATATAAATACATACTTCAGCAAACAGCACGAAAAACAGGACCCAGAAATGGGGCACACGACGCAGGCGATGACTTCCAACAGATACGTTTCTTGCGCGAGCGCGGCATATGCAGGGTGCTTCACGTAGAAGAGTTAACTGTTGGGCTAGTCGGTGATCTTGCATGCTGAAAAGATTTTGCGCCAAAAAACAACACACACAAGAAAGACGACGACGCCATGGGCGCTACACGTTTTTTGGCGCGTAATCTTTTCAGTATGTTTCACGTAACTTGTGCCGAGGATTTAAATAACGTGGTTCGTCGCAGCTGAATGAAACCAACGGCATATGGTTTTCTGTCATGTCAGGCTCATTAGAGTATTTCTGATATTCCGCCTAATCAGTCAATTAACTGAAATGAATGGTGCAAAATTTGAAATATTCACTTTAGGACCAAGTGCGTTTCGTTGCGTTAGGGGATTCAGAAACGACCGATCCATTTTTTTTTTTTTGTGTGGCAACGTACGTGCTGCGTGGCGATTTTTTTTTTTCGACGTTTAAAGAAAGCCGGCGAAATATGAAATGAAACCACGTGACTGCGCTCGTGAGCTACGCATTGCGGCGCTCCCAATCGCGGTTCACGCGAAAGAACCGTGCGCGCTGACCGTGGCGAAGTGAGCGGCTCCTATAGGCATCGGCTTCGCAGTGCGTCAGCATCTTGGGCGGTGGAGCACGGAAAGGAAGCGCCGCCGTCCCCGATAAACGACAGGCTCGACGCACGGTTGAGAGCGGTGCAATACGATAGCGTACGAGCGCTGTCACGTGTTCTTATTTCACATTTCGCGGGCTTTCTTTAAACGACGAAAAAAATCGCCACGCAGCGAGTACGTAGCCACAAAAAAAGTTGGATCGGTCGTTCCTGAATCCCTTTACCACGCAACGAAACGCACCTGGCCTTCAAGTCAATATTATAGAATTTGCATAATTGACCTTAGTTAATTCAGCGAAATATAAAAAAAACATACTTTAAATTTAGAGTGCCGCATAAAGACAAGCCATATTTAGTTGGCTTCATTTAGCTGTGATTAACCACATTTCTTTTTTTTTTTTAAATCCGTGGTTCAAGGTACGCGAAACACTTTGTATGGGCAGAGAAGCACGAGTGAGAAAAAAAAAAACGGTCTGATAAGCATGAGAAGAATAACTTGAGGTTGCAGGTGGGCGGAGATGTGTTAAATTATGAGATACGAGATGTCCTTGTCTAATAACTGGATGGATTGTGAACTGATGAAGGATCACGTTGGATGATGGCAAATGCCTGGATAATTTGAGCTGCTTTTGGATGACAGCGACTTTTCTAAAATAGGGGATGCACTCACGCGACCTGCAATGCAGAACAATATTGCTGCTATGTTTTTGCTTTATGTTGTTGGCGTACTCCCGGACGCTATCATCGATGCAACTTCCCGTTTGCCCTATAATATACTATATGAGCTCCCGTACGTCAAGAGTATTTCACGAAATACCCGCCCACCTGCACCCTCAAGTCATTCTTCTCATGTTTATCACGTCGTTTATGTTTTCACTCATGCTTCTCTGCCTATGTATTCTGCGCTCGCGCGTAAACATGTTTGTTGGAAGGCAACGCTTGTGTCGTGTGCCTCTTTTATGTGTCCCGTGTTTTGCGCTGTTTGCTGAAGCATGTGTTCGTAACAACAAGCCCGGCTAGCTTCTATTCTAAACTTAAGAATGTTTCTGGGGAGTTACACTAGGAGTTCAGGGAATCAGAGAAATGCTATTCATATTCAGCGTTGTTTTCTTAGTCTCTCCGACCACTCTTTGCGATAGCATTGAACTTCATTATAGAAGCTTCTGTGCTTCGAAGAGTTACGACTTAATCACACGGCAGGTAGAACAGATTATGAATTTTGAATTTGTGGGTTGTTTTATTCAACCCACAAATGTGTATTCTGCGTCTGGACTACATTAAATAAAAACAGGCTCTAATTAATGTTTCGTGCGCAGTAAGCACATGAAATGCGCTTACTGCGCATGAAATGTTTGATCTACCGGAAGCATGAAGACCTTTGAACGCATTTTCCCCAAAATATTTCGAGCATGTTGGTCCATTTTGCAGCAGAGCCCAATCAGAAGTGTCTCCATATAATGGTGCACAGGACGAGTTGTTGTGGATTTAGTTAGGAACGCACGATATAGTAAGCGCTGGTCCAGTGTTCATCATTTCTTATCTTTTCCTTCGCGCTATCTTATTCCTGCCTCAGGATGCGTGCAACACGCTCTGAACATACTTCGTGTATTCATTGCAAGTAGCGCCTGTAGGTAACGTCGTAGCAGGGGACGCCGGGACGCTCCCTTGAAAAGGATCCTAAAAAGAAGTACTTACAGTATGCGCTCTTGAGAGAGATCCGTCTTAGTCTGAGCGCAGCCTTGCCGCTTGAAGAAGTATTGTGAAGTTGTGGGAGTATACAGGCACAAACGAAGGGTTGGTAGCGATGTCACCTCGTAATTTTCACGCTATCTCATCTTGCGTCAGAGATTTGAGCGTCCTTTATACCCAATGCTCGTAAGCTGTTTGATAAAATAGGGCTGTGTTGCGCATAGGATTAACAAGAACCCATAGAGGCAACTTTCGTATAAGCTATTGCCGCAAGACAGGAACCCTAGACATACGACATCCATGGGTCCGTGGTGGCGCAGATACTTCGCAGTGACCTAGTCGTGGCCACCATCAACTGGGCATACTAGTACGGCGAGAAGCTGCGCAAAAAAGCAACGTGACAGCACGACAGGCACGTCTTGAGCAGAGCGTCAAATCGATAAGAGCGATAATCCGGTGAAACACAGTCATCCTTAAAAAGTAAAACGATGCTCGCGTGATAATATGGTACACTGACGTGTCGTGGCCGCGATGCTCGGGTAGCCGGGTGAGAAGCATCATCCGTGACGTCATGTGAAAACTATACGGGTAGTTAAAAAATACTCGGTATCATACCGCTGCTTTGCACTTAGCACCGTAACCTTGGCGAAGAGCGCCCATCTGGACTATACCGCTAGCGCGTAGGTCGTGCCCAGTTCATCCCATGCGTGGTGGCCGAACTCCCAGAGTCCATCGGCCATGCTACAGTGGCGACACGCCTCGCGCAGAGTGCGTGCGCTAAAGGTCCCGGCTGGCTGTTTGCCGCTCCTATTTCACACCTCCGGCTACTCGCTCTCGCGCCGTTGCACGTGCACCGAGAATGCGCCGCGCACGCGCAGTTGCGCCCGTCAGCACTGCATGCTAGCAGAACGCAGCACGTGCCACGAATACGCTTTTTCTTTTCTTTCCTTCTCTTCGTTTCGCTTGGCGCTGGGTGTGAGTTGCTCACTTGTTATCGTTGTCGACTCTACCCACGGTTTTTTCGTAGACGTCATCACGTCTGGTAAGCGCCCAGAACTCTAATTCGCGTATCGGAGAAAAAAATACACCGACTATAGTGAGGTTGAACTATAGCTATAGACATATAGCACGTGATCGCCTGAGATATGTGGCTCCTGTTACGACCACGGAAAGTAGCCGGATCCGTCGCCATTGGGTCTACTAACTACACCTCGGTGGCCAGCTGACTTTTTGAAACGGCTGTGCATGCTCGTGGTGCAGGAAGCCGCCGGCCCCCTGCCGCGCGGGTGCCTGCGAACGCGCCGGCCGCGCCCCGTCGGACCCCGAGGCGACCCCTGCTGCGCTTCTGCACCTCGGCGCAGTGCCAACAGGAAGGTGAGGCATAGCACGCGCTCGAGAACACATCCATTAAAGCTTGCGCCCCGCTATCATCATATAGTTGGAATACACCATTGGTGCGAAACAGCACTGCACAATTTGTGGATACAGGGGGGGGGGGGGGGGGTCAGAGCCAGAAGAGGTTTTATGTAGGCCATAAATGAATTACACGATTTGTGTAGGCAGAAGGAGGTCCCATAGTCAGAGACTGAATCGGGACCTACTGTGGTATTGAATCTAGAAAAAATAATTAAAACAGCAAACACCACTATCGAACACAATAAAATGCATCGCAGGCAACAACGAAAAAAAGGAAGAAACAAAGAACAGCAAACAAGAAAACTGTTATATCGTGAAGGGCAAGCCGGTAGCACATGGGTTGTTAAATCCTCGTCGCCAATTATGTTATATCGTGCATATTAAATCAGTACGACAGGAATGGAGACATTACTCATCCTCTGCGTTTATTCCATCCTCTTTTCCCTCTCCCTTGGGCGGCTCCAACCTCGCGCCTTCTCATGGCGCTGCGGTAGGCAGCGACGCCTTATATAACAGAAACCAAAAGCGAAAATTAGACAGGGTAAAAAACAAAGGTAATTCAACACTCCTAAGCAGTTGTCGAATGATTACGGGGTGAAAAACGCTAAAAAATAAAAAAAACACATCCATCTTCAGCAATGTCAAACAGCCCCCGATGAGATGCTTCATCAACAAAAGGTTGTGGACAGGTAGGTATGTTAGGGACCGGGACAATAAAAAGAAGTAAGAGGAAGTAACCACAATTATGCAGAATATGGGATGAGTGTGAGGGAAGCTTTCAGTTCTTTTTTGAATTTGCCAATTGATTGACATATTTTGATTGCCGGTGGCATGGTATTCCAGAGACGGGTTCCGGTGAAGTATGCCGTTTGTTTGCCATAGTTGGTATGAACTGAATGTCAAATAAAATTTTGATTATGTGCAAAACTTGTCAACTTAGTATTCACTAGGTTGAATTGAGGGATGATGAACAGAGGAAGTCGATTGTTAATTTGCTTGAATAGTAATATACCTACAAGATATATATACAGGAGTGTGTGTGTGTGTGCGTGTGTGTGTGTTTATGTGTGTGTTTATGTGTGTGTGTGCGTGCGTGTGTGTGTGTGTGTGCGTGCGTGTGCGTGTGTGTGTGCGTGTGTGTGCGTGTGTGTGTGTGTGTGTGTGCGTGCGTGCGTGCGTGCGTGCGTGCGTGCGTGCGTGTGCGAAGGACAGCGATATATCGCTTTCTTTTTCCCGTTGTCATTCTTGAAAATTATGTACCGCTCTTTCGTAGCGTGATCACGACTCGCACACCACAACATACTTTCCCAGACGAGACTTTCACAATGGACAATGAAATGTTGTTGTCTAGCGGTGTATCCACTAGGTCTAGTGAATCTTGTACGAGGCGTGGACCTTTAGTCGAGCCCGGTCCTAAAGCGCCTTTATGTCTGAGTCCCAAACTTGTGAAGTAAACAGAGGTTTGATTCATTTTACAGAGCCAGATAGATCGACTTCGATGGAAAGTGCACTTATACCAAATCCACGCACGCGACTCACGTACGTGTGCAGGACAGCGGCTGAACAGTTCGATCGCGTGGAACCTGAACCCGTGCCGCGACCCCTACCGCTACGCATGTGGCCGCGCCGCTCACAGCCAGGCGGCAGATCTACGAAGAGGAGACGAGCGCCGCCTCAGCGGTACATCAGGGTTCTTTTCTCAAGACGTAATCCTTTCAGCATTGCCTCCAAGATTGAGCAACTCGCGAGATAGCGCTGCCCAATCTCGGAGGCAATGCTTTCACTCACGGCGTCACTCTTACCATGGAGATGCAGCATAGCTTTGAATGTTCCCAGTGCTGACGACACCAATCATGAACATAACGCTGCACCTAAACGTAACCATCGAGATCTGCTAGCAAAAAAAAAAATCACCCACGATTACGATACTCCCTAATGCGAAACTTGAGCGCAGCTAGCTGTATACGTGTTTTCATTTCGCGACATAGTGACTGGCGCGGACAATCTGTCTCGTGCGGCACATTGCCAACGGAGCGAAGTGTAAATTGAACAACGTGATGACTCAATAGTAACTATTCTGCTACGAGTTCATTTACTAAGCCTCTCTACAACCGCGTCTAACGGATCTACAGAAGAGCAAACGACGCGGTGTCTTCTCGCGCGTGCAGCGCTGCTGTCCTCGACGGTGGTGCCACGTAGCAGGCAGACTGTGACTGAGAAAGCGGCCGCCCTCTACCAGGGCTGCCTGAAGACGGGTGAGCAGACGTCACCGCAACAGTGTCGCTTCGTATGTGGACCACTTACGTATAGCTTTCATCTAATGTGGTCATATGTTTTCAGAAAATCCGAGACATAAGTGCGTAAGCTAGCCTCAAAAGCATACTCAGTACTGCCGATGCTATTCGAGGGAAGTACACATGATTCAGCTGGCTATTCACACATATTGCCTCAGACGCATCGTGGTCGTGTACTGGGAGCAGACGGCGGCGCTGAAAACCTGCAGGCGATGGTGTATATACGGCCACACACTTACTTGGCTAGGCGCAGCCACATCATGGCAGCCAACGAACAATTCTATAACCAGCCAGGCCAAGCGCCCCCATGTGCCATATGATTTGACTTGCGGAAGAGATGTTACAACCCCAGAAAGTATATAAAGCAAAATACACTCTAAAACAAAATTACAACACTCTTTGGATCGTATCTTGCCACAACAATAATCGTCATCTGTCTTGTCCGCATTTCCTTTCTGTAACGCTGCGAGTTCGGTACTTCCCAGCAACGAACGGCATGCGCGTTATCAGCATGACATAGCATTCCCGACAGGAAAGTAGCGGCCGCGGCGTTTTCAAGAAAGGAAACGTAAGCAAGGCAGATGACGATTATTTTTGTGTGGCAGAAATACACCCCAAAGGGTGTACCTTTGTCTAAGAGTGTACAACGCAAATCACGGCTAGAAATGTTAAGAAGGGTACTTGTTTGGGCTAGTTGGTTGCAATTCATGACGAATATTCTTTGCACATTATTTGGAACGAGGGCTGGCGGGCAGTTGAAAGTTTGTGCTTCTGCCTGTCGTACCCCAGTCCTCGTTCCAAGTGGTACGCAAATAACATTGATCATGGAAATTTTAGCTTCGCTAAGCCTCGTTCGCTCCTCTCCACCAAATACTTAGTATAATCAACTCTATAGAAAAAGCTACCCATGGCGCTTACGCAATGAAATCGGTGACCGCACTTACCCTTTCACGCACCGTAATGTTTGCATAGTAATTTTATAAATAACCATAGATCTTCCTCAAAAATATGCGTGGTAAACTTTACACATTGTCCACGTAGGTGGTATACGTATAAATGGTTTTCGCATCATATGTTGGACATTTTAGCACTACAAAAATGAGGTAGCAACATGGCGGCGCCTTTGCCGTTGCCGCTTATTTCAACCTTCTACGCATAATGCGCTATTATAGAATCTGAACGCTTTTAGAATCGGCCATCTTGTCGGTTCTGATTGGCTCACAGGGCGGTTACGTCGGCACTGATTGGTTCAGAGCGCCAACATGGCGGAATTTTATAGCATCCAGAAAAGCGCGATCCTGGTTATTCAGAAGCGTCACTCGTTCGAAAAGCACAGCACTTCACACACACTACACATTGACATATACCCAGGTTTCACAACCTGCACTCACTGCGGTGCCTCGTTCACAGGCCTTATGG
Source organism: Dermacentor albipictus (assembly GCF_038994185.2). NCBI lineage: Eukaryota > Metazoa > Arthropoda > Arachnida > Ixodida > Ixodidae > Dermacentor > Dermacentor albipictus. Next base: position 6,510,444 of record NC_091830.1, read on the forward strand.
GAATGCACTGCGGCCTGTCCTTCCAGAAATACCTTACTGTCAGCCCTACCCTCCAGTAAGCGCCCCGGCAGCCAGTAAGACTACATCACTCCCTGCGAGCACGAGGAAATGTGGATGCCTCGGGTGTGGCTCAGATATTTTTTTTTTCATTTTATTTACCCTAAAGGCCCAGCTTGGGCATTACATAGGGGGGGGAGAACAATTGATATAAAATATAAATGATATACAATATACATTGTAAGTCGACCTTCCTTATATGAAGTAGTACATGCTATACAACCTTTACGTCACTACTAATTTGACAACATCATACGCCAATAATTATTAAATTATACAAACAATAATATGACATCTGAAGAAAGGCAGGAAGAAATGTTAATGTTATTAATTCACGAATGTTTTATTAAGTGCTTGTTTGAATATAATATGGTCAGTTATTTCAGCTATATTACTTGGGAGATGATTCCATTCCGAAATGGCTAAGTGCAGACACGAAAACTGCAATAGGTTAGTACGTGCAAATGGTTGTTCGACCTTAAATTCGTGATCAATATTGCTGTTACAAGGATGAAAAGGAACGCCTACAGCAGTGTTTCCCCCCGGAGGGCATACGCCCACTTAATGCGTAGTAAATACTCATTGCGCAGGGAGTATTTACACCTCCAGTGCCACCCCTCTGGATCCGCCACTGTGCGTGATATACTAGGATACTAGGACATCTGTTTCCATTTTGGGAGAGAGTCGTGCAGCATAAGTGCGTTTCGTAATCGTTATAGTCATGATCACACTGCAGGATTGCAAGATTCCGCCGCAAGCTTTGCTGCCATCTGACACTTTCTTCGTTATGTGCGTGTACGTCCCCGCTAAGAAATATCTGCACTGTCTGTGTCTGTCTGTCTAACCGTGTTTCCGCCAACTTGGGTCACTGGGCAGTCCATGGTCTAATGGGTAGAGCGATCAAGCGGTTGTGTTGAGGAAACCGGGTTGGAAACCAACTGTCGAACACTGGGTATGTTCCACTCTTAAAAAAATAATCATTTGAAGTTTCTCCGGTGGTGAGTGGAATCGAACCCGCTTCATGTATATTCGGGCAATCGATGTCTGAATACGTAGATTATTTGCACACGCCACGCGCGGACTTCGCGGCGGCGCCGCTAGTTGGTGCAGGGTGTCCAAAGGGAAGCGCGAGAAAGGGGCCCGGCTGCATACACACGCATCAGAATATACTTGCGTCTCTGCGGTGACAGCACGGCGTGTCGCTATTCAATGCTAAACACATTACATTTGTGGTCAAAAAGGTTCTGTCAAATGTACTTCTCGTTGTTGTTTTTTTGCGCTAATTTCCGTCAACGTCTTCGCTAAAGCACTCTATACAACTGGATCGACATATCTGTGCGCGCGCAGAACTGCTGACGGCTCAGAGCAGCGACGCCTGGTGGGCGGTGGCACAACGTTTGGGTGTGTCCCAGTTCCCGCTGCCGCTGGACCGGGAACCCCCCGTGGCGCCTGAGCTGCTGGCCGGACACCTGCTGCGGCATCTCGGCTTGGGGCCCCTGGTCGCCCTTCGATTGGGCACCCCGCCCGGAAATCGCTCGGCAGTCGCCATATACGTGAGCCCCGAGTGTAATTGCTGCATGCATGTATTGAGAACCATCTGACAGTGCTCAGAAGTGCAAAATGTGATGGCAAAAGGCGACGCAAAGGCGAAAGATAAACGACCACTCAGGCTCCGAAGATATATATTCCATACGTAGCCAAAACCTTATAATATTTAGGTACAATTTATTAGGTACATACATTCTTTTAGGCAATATATAGAAACTTTCAGTATCAGCTAATATCATTGTCCTCATCATCGTCGTCAGCCTAGCTTTAAGCCCATTGCAGGACGGAGGTTTCTCCCAGCGATCTCCACTCACCCCCGTCTTGCGCTACACCTGATTCCAATTTGCGCTAAGATAATTCTTCATACGTGTATGCCAAGATACTTGTTCACAGATACTTGTTCTTTCATTGTTTTGCTGCAATATGTACGCATTTCCCTTTTTTTCTTTTTGTCGCTCATGATGTGCACCACGTTATATTTCTATTTGAGACGCAACAGCTACATGTGCAACACACACAAGGAGGAGTAATAAACGAAAAAATACAAAGCGCTGTACCCTCTCGGTCTTGTTTCTTTTTTTTTATTGCTTTTCTTGTTTTTTTTTTCTTGTTGAGCTTCGAAAAGGAATCCATCGCGATGAACTTCAACTGGTTAGCACGACTCTCCATTTTGATGCGCACCTTCGAGTTCGATTGCAACGTTGGCATCGCGCGCATCTATTCTTTTTTGTTAAATGAAAGTCCCGCCTGATTGGTTCAATGTGACCGCGGTATTTCTGAACAGAATGTATAGGTGAAGCCGAAGACCGCAAACCGCGCTACGTGAATGGTGCTGCAGGTGGATCCCCCTTCGACGGCAGCCAGCTGGCGCTGGAACGAGACGGCCTCCGGGCTGCAGGCGCTGACTCGACGATCTCCGGACGGCCAAGTGGCCCGGGCCCTGGTCGAGCTGGACCGCACCGTGGCGCGCACTGCGGCCAAGGCCAGCCCACCCGTCGCCGCCTACGTGCCACGCTACCGCACCATACGCATCTTCAGCCTGCCCCAACACGCGAAGGTACACACGCACTATAGGGACTGGCACAAAACGTAAAGCACGAAACACTTTTTAGGCATCTGCCGTATCGACGCGCGTCCACATTTGGTGTGTGTACAGATTCTCGCACTACCCCACACACCAGTTTGGAATGCGTACAATGAATCAGAACCAACGAGCAATAAAGCAACGGCCACGCCGAAGTTCAATTCCCGGCCTATTTGCATTAAGGCGGTTAACGTGGGGAGTGGAAAGCAAAAAAAAAAAGTCGCAGTTTCGGCCGAAAGACCAAGCATCGATTGCGCTAGAAAATTAGTGGGCAGATATAGGAAATAAGGGTAGTAGTCTTATCGGCCGTATAAAGTTGTAAACGTAGGCATAGTAACTAAATTAACAAGCAACGGTGTCACGCGCGTACAAGCAAACATGAACGCATCTCATTCGATGTCGGCGGAAACTCGCTGTCAAAACGTTGGAGTGAGCCGCGACTGAGGCTGGAGTAAGCCGCTATCAACGTGAACTATGCCGCGAAGACAGCGAGCGGCGGACTGTGTACCCGTCGCAAACGGCGTTCGAGATACGGCGCCCCGGCCGGATGGAGTAGAGCGCCTCCCCTCCACTCCCTACCTTCCCTCCGGAGCCTAGAGCGCGGCGGAAGACGGCGCGCTTCCTCTCCTCCGTTGCGTGCACGAGATTGAGCCGCGATCGCCAGCTCACCCTCGCACGCTTTCACTCGCACATACGGCGTACGGGGCGCGACGACAATTTCATCGGTCCTTGGACTTTATGCGGAACCTCACGGCGACAGCGACGGCAGAAATGCGTTTGGAGTGTTCATATAAGTGCTATTGTAATAAAACGCAGACGTGTCGCGCTTTGAATCCACGTTAAAGAATATGTGTTTGTGTGTGTGTGTGTGTGTGTGTGTGTGTGTGTGTGTGTGTGTGTGTGTGTGTGTGTGTGTGTGTTTGTTAGATGAAGGAACGAGCACGAAGTGCATACTGGATCAACATTTGGTCATAAAGGTCCAGACAGTCGCCAAAGAATCATTCTACCGAAAGTAATTCGCAATACCTAAAGAATGTCTCACTTTTACTTTGGCGCTTCGATTGTGGTTTATCGACCGCATGAATTCACTGGGATGATACGAGTATTTTTTCGAGGTCCTGAGAAATTCGCATCATCGAGATTTCGTTGTTTATACTCTGTGCCAGCGAAGAAAGGCTTAACGGTGCCCAATAGCTGGCAGGGCCACGGGAACCGCATGCTTGAAAGGCCCGTCACACGAGCCCACACGCACCGCTGCAGTGGCGCTGGCGGGAGGTGTTCTCCGCGCTGCTGGAAGACCTGGCGGCACCCCAGACGGTCAGCCTGGTGCTCACGGCGCCGGGCTACGTGGAGGAGGCGGCGCCGCTGTTGGCCGACGCCAGGCCCGCCGCGGTGCACAACTACCTCGCCTGGCGACTCGCGCTCGAGCTGGCTCCGCTGCTGCCCGTGCTGCCGGCATCTGTGCTGCTCGCGGCAGACGGCGTCCAGCAGCGCCCCGAGCGGCGATGCCTGCGGGAGCTGCGCGGCCTCATGGAGCACGCGGCCACGGCGCTCCTGGCGCCGCAGCCGGGACCGCAGGTGAAGCGACACGCAAAGGCTTCCCTCCGTTCCACAATAATGTGACATGTGTAGGTGTACTGTGGTGACATTGCGCAGCGGAAGCTACTGATGGCGCAAGAGAAGAAGTGATTGAAGAGAGAAAGAACCGATGAAGAACGCGATGACGCTCGTTAACTTAAAGCGGTACATAGAGTGAAGCAACTCCAGCTCTAGAGAATTAGAACTGTCATGTTAGAATCAAGCATATATTCGCCGATCTATTGAATTTTGGATATTTCCAGCTATATTAAGAAAACCAGAAAGGAAACAGAGCAGAAGGTGACGTGCTGTGCCGCCATTTCAGTCAACATAGGTAACTCCAGCGCAGGTTCCCGATTAAAGCAAATGTATAGGCCTTCCGCACAGTATACCTTCCAGTTCATTTTCCCGACTTTCAAGGTACACATGCAGTACTGCATCACTCCGAGGTTGTTGGAAGCAGCGAGGCCAGCTTTGGTGACCACGTGAACATTTTTGAACATGAGGTCTTCTCAGCTGACCTCACACGGGTTGGCGCATCTGGGATCTGGTTATCTCGTAACCGCTTCCAGAAGAAAAAAAGTATTTCACGCCTCCAAAGCGTCGTAGCAAGTCGCAGCAGGTATCAAAATGTAGCGCTCAACGAGACAAGAAGCACGCATTAGCTGTAGAGTAGGTAAAATAAACTGAATGGGCGTAATTAGCGTCAATATAATAAAAAATTGCCCACATTTCATTATACTCCTGTAAAGGGTGCACCGCCGCAGATATAGACATGTTGAGGCAAAGACGTTGTACGGCACACTTTGGACAAATGGGGCGAGTTCGATTGGACTAAGCAGGGCTCGAGCGAGATACCGGTGCCTAGAAGGCGGTTTTTCGGCTGCTATTTGCAGAATCAGCCCGCCTGGCCTTTTTCTCAAAAAAAAGAAAGGGTCAACCAAGTGTTGATGCAATGAACACAAAGTCAACATTATCGCGCGTGAAATACGATACTAATAAGATACAAAATGAGTGAATAATTAACATAAAAAAAGATCCACGCTCAACTCCAGCTGACATCTACAAAAAACGAAGCATTCTTTATTTATTTATTTATTTATTTATTTATTTATTTATTTATTTATTTATTTATTTATAATACAGCCCAATATAAGACTATAGCAGGAGTGGGAACATTATACATTACTATACATTACATTCAAAAACACAGATATACAGAAAACGAATAATCGAAAAGAATCACTTTACATGTTAGCGAAGTACTTACCAGTGATAGCTATAAAATCTTTTAATGATAATGAACGAATGTTACCGGGTAGAGAATTCCAAAGCTCTATTGTACGTGTAAAAAAAAAACTGTACTTGAATGTGTTAGTACGGGCATAAATAGGTGTTAAGTTCAAAGCGTGAGAGCTACGTGTACAGCTTGCATTAGTAAATGTGATATAGTTACAATCAGAAAGATCAGAGCAAGAGTTATTAATTGCATATACAAGTTTGAGACTTCAGTGTGATAACGTGAAAGTAATGGCTCACTGTTCAGACTGTTGAGCCTGTGCTGGTGAGAAACTGCGGCTGTAATTTTGGCAAATGAAACGTATAAATTTTTGTTGAGCGTTATTGAGCGACCTTACTTCACATTGCTTGCAGGCGAACCAAACGCCAGATGCATATTCTAGAACAGGGCGAATTAACGTTTTATAAAACAGCGGTTTAGTAACGCGGGGAGTCTTAGCTAAAGTGCTGCGCAAATAACTTAATTTTTATGGCTTTCCCGTTTACATATTCGATGCGTTTAGACCAAGAAAGATGTTCTACTAAAATGACAACTAATTATTTATATTGAGACACTCTTTTAAGTCGGACGCCATCCAGAGAATTATCTAACGAGAGGGGGCTCTGTCTATTGTCAAATGACATCACAACTGTTTTGCTACAGTTGATGTTCATTTGCCACTGCTTAAATGATATTGCGCGACATAAAAACGACACGGACGTGAAAGAAGACGACACACCAAGCGCAAACTTTCAGGTAAGTTTATTGTGCCACTGCGTCATTTTATACATGGCAGGCAACGTAGATCGCGCATGCGCTTACAAGGAAATGAAGTGCGAATTCATGTAACATGGTTACGTGTCGTGTGATGCCGCGTCCAAGTAACGTAATTCTTTTTCTGTGAGAGCCAGAGACGGGAAGCTGACACACGCATCACCCAATTTCGCGATCATCTGCGCTTCAGATATCTCACGGATGAGCTGCGTACTGCCACGGGAAACAATCGTACATTGATCCTCAAGAGGCTTGCACCCATGATCGCGACAGTGGATCGCCAAGAAACCCCCAGAGCCGTTTTTAACATTGTTGCTGTGCTCACGGAGCCGATCATTGAGGCAACGCCCAGTTTGTCCTATATATTTCTTCCCACATGAAAGCTGAAGGTTGTACACCACCCGGTGTACACACTCGACAAACTTTTTTCGGTGATGCTTTCTGCACTTATCGTCCCTTCCGAAAAGTGCAGAAAGCAGAAAGCATCACCGAAAAAAGTTTGTCGAGTGTGTACGTACGAGTGTGTACGTACGTACGACACGTAACCATGTTACATGAACTCGCACTTCATTTCCTTGTAAGCGCATGCGCGATCTACGTTGCCTGCCATGTATAGAATGACGCAGTGGCAAAATAAACTTAGTTGAAAGTTTGCGCTTGGTGTGTCGTCTTCTTTCACGTCCGTGTCGTTTTTATGTCGCGCAATATCATTTAAGCAATGGATTACCAACTAGCCCGGAATGCTGCTCTCGTTAAGTTCATTTGCCACGTTTTGCACCAAGCGCAGAAAGACAAGGGATTGGGCAAGACGGTGGTGGTAATCAATGGAGTTAATAGGTTCGTTTAATACGCAGTCATCTGCTTAAAGTCTGGCTTTAGTTGAGGTGCTACGAAATAAATCACTGATGCATATTAGAAATAATAAAGGGCCTAATACGGATACCTGAGGAACGCCTGACGCAACGCCGACGGGAGTTGAGTCCAGTGAGTTAAAAGAAACAAATTGTGAGCGATAACAAAGAAAACTGGCTATCCAAGAAACAAGACTGTGATTATTGATAATGGCGTTTAATTTTACCAGTACTTTAGACTGAATCACAGAGTCAAAAGCTTTAGAGAAGTCAATAAAGATGGCATCCACTTGATTACCTATGTCTAGGTTAGAAGCGATATCATGAACAAAATCGAATAATTGCGTTACAGTGCTATAACCCCGACAGAAACCGTGCTGGGCAAATGTTAGAGCATCATTAGAGTTATAGAATTCGATTATATGTTTGTGAATAGTGTGCTCAAACATCTTGCATGACTGGGGTGTGAGAGACATCGGCCTGTAGTTAGAAATTGTTTATCACCTGATTTATACAAAGCCAGTACTTTTGCTGTTTTCCATTTAGTTGGTACTTCACCAGAGTAAGGATTTCTGGAATATTACAGTAAGGTACTGGGCTCAGTACCTTACTTGTAAGAATCGGTACCTTACTTGTAAGAATCAGTACCTTACTTGTAGGAATTCGGGATACCATCTGAACCGGTGCACATTTTAATGCCGAGATTCAAGATTAGGTTTAAGACACTATCAAAACTTATTACGATATCGCCTAATTTATTAGTTTGTGCATCATAACTAAACTTTGGAACTACATGGTTATCGAGGGTGAAAAACAGATTGGAAGCACGAGTTAAAAGCATTCGAAACTACGGTGGGGTCATTAGTAATAGCGTCGTTAATATTGAAAGAGGTACTGCACGTTGCACTAGGTAAGATTGATGTCCAGAACCTGCGAGGATTTGATTTAGGTAGTACAGGGAGTTGGACTGAAAAATAGAAATCTTTAGCACTTTTAGTACGAGTATGAAGTTCCGCCTTGGCTTTTTCAAAAGGAACGCGAAGCGCAGGATTAGAATGCTTTGATTTACGTATTCTACTTACACGGCGTGACAGGTGCAAGATATCCTGGGTAATCCAAGGAAGCTTATTATTTATATTTTTTAAGTTAATAGAACGTAATTATTGATGCAAGATTTCACTAACGACTCAAAACAATCAACAAGGCTCAACATCACATTCGGTACTGAGTGACAAAAAATGGTCGAAGTTATCTGCCAGAGTATCAGTGATAGACGTATCGTCAACCTTGTTATAATCATGAAATGTGGAATAGCTAAAGCGTTCATGTGGGATAGGACAGTTAATGTGTACGAGAACTGCGTTATGATCCGAAATTCCTTCCGGAATATAATACTTAAAACCTAAATTAGCAAGACTGTCACTGATATACAGTAAGTCAAGTATGGAGTTCTGGCACGTGTTCGTATCAACTAATTGTACCAGTTTATGGGACAAAGAAAACGTAATTAAGCCTCTACAAATAGAGGCACTATTGGTGGAATGTGTAAGGCAAGGCCAGTGAATGCCGGGAACGTTAAAGCCACCAATAAATATTAAGTTAGAACTGTCGAGGCTGTGGTCATGTATAAAATGCAAAATATTATCGAAGTCACTAGGGCTATCAGGGGGGCGATAAAGACCACAAATTGTTAAATTCTGCTTATGCACTAGTAACTTGCACCAAACCGATTCTACATTGGGAGGACTTGGTAGAACCTTTAAGTTGAAATCTGAACGTAAAAGCAAAGCAACACCACCGCCTTCTTAATTCTGACGGTCATACCGCACAGCAATGTAACCAGTAGGAGTGAATTCTGAGTCATGAATATCTTCATGAAGCCATGTTTCTGTGATGCATATGACATGAGGAGAACATGAAGAAACTAGCGAAAGAAAATGTGGAAATTTGTTAGTTATGCTTTTGGCATTAACATTCAAAAGCGCAAGATCTGTGGCAGAGTGACGAGATTGTCATCCTAGTGATGATGATACATTTCCCTATCTTGCGCTTGAATCAAAACCTGGAGTTATTACTAAACTATTTGAGGCACCGTCCCAGTTGTAACGAACGTTATCTACAAATAGGTTATCGATCCTCATTTTAATAACCGAGTCGTTATTCCGATGCTCAACCGAAGCGTCCCATGGCTTTTAACGTGCTGCGCGCATTCGGGACGAAAATCTTCGGAAAGTGTCATGCCGGGATTTTTCAGCTTATAAGCTTTTTTCTGCGTCACTGGCTTATCGGTGAAATCAAGCAGTTTTAAAATGATAGGGCGAGAACGCCTAGGCCGCATTCTGCCTAACCTATGTAAGCGTTCAATACGCGGACAGTCAAGGGCAAAGCCTAATGAAAACGTTCGCAGCCTTGGAGTGCAGTGCGTCACGATTCTCGTTGGTATCTTCTGGCATGCCATGGAGGATTATGTTATTTCTTTGTGAACGGTTTTCAAGATCGTCAGATTTGGCAGCTAGTTCGGAAACAGTGTGCTTTAGGTAAACCGCCTCAGAACGAAGCTGATCATAGTCTTGATCAGACAAAGCCTTCGAACATGAGGCTTCGGGAGCAGACTCACTCAATTGCAAAGCATCGAAACGTGTATTCACAGCATTTTTGATTTCTGATATGTCTTGCGATATATTTTTCTGACAAGCAACTAAATCGGAAAGAACCTTCACAAGAGAAGGGTTATCGCAACTGGACACTGCCAGCTCGGCCGACGTCTCAAGGGCGTTGAGAACGCTTCCTTGGGTTTCGTCAGGTTTTCCAGTTTTATACACCGGTCTCCTGGGGTTGGGGTTGAGCTTAACGTCACCGCACAGGATAAGACGACTAAGGTGATTGATGACATAAGAAAAACTGCACATGAATCTACTACGCAACTAACTGTGTGGTCAACACAGTAGCAGCAGGAATTGATTATCGGATCGAATACAGTACGATTTGTCCAAGTAACGTACCTGTGCAAACAAGAAGCGTTTAGGCAACGTGCTGAAGCGCTGCTGCTGCTGTATAGCCCACTGCCGGGACGCTGGCATATGGCGCTGGTACGACGGAGCTTTTATACTGATGAAGCTTGACGTCACCGATCTGATGGCGTCACCTGTCGGAGTTGCCACGCTAGAAGCACCCACGGGAGTGCGCAAAATCACCAGAGAAAGAAGAACGTGGGCAGGAAATGCACGCCGATCATACGCCTGGACGATAGGGCTGAGCCATGTCGAATTGCCGGTAATCACCACGTGTTCGACCGGTGCAGGGCGTGTCATGCCCCGGAGACGAACCAGAGAAGAAATCCAGGAGCTGTGCAAACAAGAAGCGTTTAGGCAACATGCTGGAGCTGCTGACACTGCATTGCCCACTTGATGTGATTGGCTCACGAAGCATGTGCGTGTGCATATAGGGTGTGGTTTTCGATATATATTAGTATTAAATAGCAGCATGTTGTATGAAGAAATGATTTTATTTGCAGTGAATTATAAGCAGGCTGGTTATGCCATGTACACATGTTTGCATGTAATAAATCATAGGTATATTATTTGTTTAAACTTTCAGAGGTGATCCATAGCGTCGTGTTGCACTCGTGTAGTTTACGATGCGTCGGTTTCTTCTCGTGTAAGTGCAGGTCGAGTCGCGCCAAGCATCTCGACGCGCTGTCTCAATTGCCCGCGAGAAAGGATGTCCTATGCCCCTTGTCGAAGCAAAGTGCTTGGAACTCGGCAACAAAGCTTCGCTTTAAGAAGATACAAAAAGAGACGGAATATAGAGATATAATCAACATTTCATCATCGAATCATTTGAACCACCGTGCACGCCAACCCTGTCATTTAGCGTCGACACTTGGTTGACCCTTTCTGTCTTACTCTTCACAGAGTCGCACGGCTGCGCGCGACATTGTAGCAGCGGCCACGGACCAGCTGAAGCGCCAGCTTGTCGACTATATGTGGATGGCCGAGTCGGTGAGCCAGCGGGCCGTGCAGAAGCTGAACGCGCTGCAGGCGCACCTGCTGTACCCTCCTTTCGTCGAAGACAAGATGGTGCTCGAGCAGATCTACCGCCAGGTTCCCGACGTCGGCGGCGACAACCCCGTGCTGCTCGACTGGTTCCGCGCCCGCTCCGCGGTCATGCTCAAGCGCTGGAAGGCGCTCGCCGGCAAAGGGTTGCCTCCGCTGTAAGTCATAACAAACGCACTTGCAGTTGGATTTTATGTGTAGTCTGCATGCTCGAAGCCTGTTGAATAAACGCGCGCGATATTAGACGAAAAGAAAAAAAGAAATAGCTGTGGTTTAGCTCTGGTTAAACCTGGTTGAATTGCGAAAGCAGTCGTCGTCTCATTCCGTCTAGCACGACTAGACTCACCTTCTAAAGCGGCTCGCTTAGCTGCTTCGGCTTCTCGTCGTTTTCGCAATCGTTCTTCTCGTTGTTCGTCTGTTTTCTGGGCACGTAGCAACCTCTTTCTCTCATTCTTCCTAGCTTGCTTAGCTTTCGCCTTAGAATTTAACTGTTCCGAAGCAGCAGAGCAACTATATTCAGATATAGACTTCGTCGGTAACTTCCATGGCGAGACTGATCGGTCAACGCGTAACCGCACGGCTATATATCCCAGTGAAGCCGCCATGGAGCGAGCGCAAGGCGAGGAGGTCGTCATATCAACAGAGAGACCACCTGTTAGGCGCGGCGCCGGCTCGGGGGCCACGGCACACGCAAAGAGCGGCTCCCTTCTAGCTGCGGCGGGGAGCAAGCTGACGTCACACCACCTGCTAAGGCTGCGAAGCGCAGCGCCGGCTCTGGGGGCGGGTCACGGCCACGACCGGCTTTATTACTACTTTAGTAATAAAGCCGGTCGTGGTCACGGCATACGCGACGAGCGGTTGGACCTGGCGTAGTATTGCTTTCGCAATAAAAAGGAAAGTCCCGAGCACCCCTTATGAGTTGCGCATGCGAAAGCATTAATGTCCAGTTGAACGCCGTTGAGCGGTCCTTCGCGTTATGACCTCCTCGTGGACAAGAGAGCGCGTCGAGACGCTTGACGCGTTACCAAGGCGCAGTAGTACACTGCACTGCCGCGTGCGCCAAAAACCTGCCGCCCTTACCTTTCCACTTGAGGTGGTAGCTAGCGATCGTTGCGGTGGTCGCTTGCAACACATGCGCGCATGCGCACATCACCACATGACAGCGCGGCCGCCCCTACCGCCGCGCCACCACACCACCCCAGTTCCCTTGGCGGAGATAGGGAAGTAGGTGGCGCCATCTCTTGACAACCGACCGCAACTCAAGGCGCAACGGCTACAATGGGTAAGCGAGCGACGCCGCAGGCATCTTTGTAGAGGAGGCGTTGGCTCGACCAATGACTTGACGAAAAACCGCGGGTCCTGCGTCCGGGATCGCAACAGACGCCGCTAAAATCTCGGAGGCAGGGCTTGGTGATTTAGGTTTGCAGCAGCCACCGTACCTATAGTGCTCGCAGCCGACCCGGGTGGGGAAGAGTAAAGAGGAGAGGGACAGGAACAAGCTTCTAGGCTCACGCGGCAGGTATCTAGTAAAGGAGGCATTGCACAGGCACGGCCGCTGGACACAGGCTTCCCAAAGCGAGGTTGACGTGGCGTCGCGGCGCTGCCCTCACCCTTCACGCAACACCTGGCGCGCTACGTGCAGCAGGTTTACACTTACGCCCGCTTTGCTCCGTCGAGCGGCGCTCGTGACGTGGCGCCGCAGCCAATGGCAATGGAAGTTTAGGTGCCGTTTCGCTGCTGGACAGACAGACGCGATGCTTTTTTTTTTCGTTCAATTAGCCATTTGACGCTTTCGCATTAAAAAAAAAATATTCATACGACAGTTGAGTGTGTAACGCGAATGTTTAAGCGCGTGATGCGGGCTACGCGTTCTTACTCCCGATTTCGCCGAACAGCTTGGGCGTCTCAAGGTTCTGCCAGCGGCCATGGTTCTGCTTTATCTATGACATTTCAGTGTAAAGTATGTTTTATAGCATTCTGGTAAACTATACTCACGGACAACTTTCTGTGGCAATGAAGGCTGCTACGGGCGCGTGGCTGCCGCACATGTGTTGCGGCGCCAAGTAGTTTGGCAGTGCCCCCCCCCCCCCCTTTAGTCGCTTGGAACCTCGGAACCACGACCTCCTCAGGTCGTGCTCGGAACAGACGCCAAATCGATGCAGCTTCACGTGCGACGGTTTCGCGTGTTCCCAGGCGCGCAAGGGAAAAGCCGCAAAATAAGTAAACTTTTACGTTCAATGGTGTGTTGTATCTTATTTAACTGTTGCTAATAAGGTATTTATGTTTTCTCTTTCCAGCTTAAACTAACGTGGATGAAAACACGGGACTCTTTTCAGAAGCGCTCTCACTTGTGGGTGCTTTGCCCCCGTAGCATTCCTTTCATTGCCACAGAAAGTTGTCTCCTCGTCGTAGCTAGAATGCAAGCCGGCTTTGTAAACACTGGTGCAGAGGGGCGCACAGCAGCACGCCGAGTAAACCAACGGCGGTCTCGTCAAAACATAAACACGCCGTGACGTTAAACACCATCTGGTTTACGCGGCACGACGGCAAATGCCCACGCTGCGACGAAACCTCAGGGTTATGTCACCCTTGACGCACGGAAGGCAACAATATCTAGTGGCGTTGCAGGGAACCAAACTTTCCTCTATGCGGACGGCGCGAAACTGACGAACGAGCTTTGAAATCTCACCCGAAGAGTGGAGCAATGGCGACGGGGACAAGGCATTAATATTCCGCAAAGGCTCGCAGTTTTATTGGAAAGATAAACTTCAGTAAACATTCGCTTACTAATACGCGTAGTGTCCCGCGGCAAATACAAGATTCGTTCGATGACCGCGAGAATCCGCAGTCACAAGGCTGGTGAGCGCCGGCAGCGGGGAGCGTGCGTGCATTAAAAAAAATTATGGGGTTTTTTACGTGCCAAAACCACATTTTGATTACGAGGCACGCCGTAGTGGACTCCGGAAATTTGGACCACCTGGAGTTCTTTAACGTGCACCTAAATCTAAGTACAAACTTAACAGTACAAACTGCTTACAAACTATTTACTAAGGTAATCGCAAATAGAATCAGGAACACCTTAGACTTCTGTCAAGCAAAGGACCAGGCAGGATTCCGTAAAGGCTACTCAACAATAGATCATATTCACACTATCAATCAGGTGATAGAGAAATGTGCGGAATATAACCAACCCCTATATATAGCTTTCATTGATTACGAGAAAGCGTTTGATTCTGTCGAAACCTCAGCAGTCATGGAGACATTACAGAATCAGGGTGTAGACGAGCCGTATGTAAAAATACTGAAAGGTATCTATAGCGGCTCCACAGCCACCGTAGTCCTCCATAAAGAAAGCAACAAAATCCCAATAAAGAAAGGCGTCAGACAGGGAGATACGATCTCTCCAATGCTATTCACAGCGTGTTTACAGGAGGTATTCAGAGACCTGGATTGGGAAGAATTGGGGATAAAAGTTAATGGAGAATACCTTAGTAACTTGCGATTCGCTGATGATATTGCCTTGTTCAGTAACTCAGGGGACCAATTGCAATGCATGCTCACTGACCTCGAGAGGCAAAGCAGAAGAGTGGGTCTAAAAATTAATCTGCAGTAAACTAAAGTAATGTATAACAGTCTCGGAAGAGAACAGCAATTTACAATAGGCAGCGAGGCACTGGAAGTAGTAAGGGAATACATCTACTTAGGGCAGGTAGTGACTGCGGATCCGGATCATGAGACGGAAATAATCAGAATAAGAATGGGCTGGGGTGCGTTTGGCAGGCATTCTCAGATCATGAACAGTAGGTTGCCATTATCCCTCAAGAGAAAAGTGTATAATAGCTGTGTCTTACCAGTACTCACCTACGGGGCAGAAACCTGGAGGCTTACGAAAAGAGTTCTACTCAAATTGAGGACGACGCAACGAGCTATGGAAAAAAGAATGATAGGTGTAACGTTAAGGGATAAGAAAAGAGCAGATTGGGTGAGGGAACAAACGCGACTTTATAACATCTTGGTTGAAATCAAGAAAAAGAAATGGGCATGAGCAGGACATGTAATGAGGAGGAAGGATAACCAATGGTCATTAAGGGTTACGGACTGGATCCCAAGGGAAGGGAAGCGTAGCAGGGGGCGGCAGAAAGTTAGGTGGGCGGATGAGATTAAGAAGTTTGAAGGGACGGCATGGCCACAATTAGTACATGACCGGGGTTGTTGGAGAAGTATGGGAGAGGCCTTTGCCCTGCAGTGGGTGTAACCAGGCTGATGATGATGATGATGAAATCTAAGTACACGGGTGTTTTTGCATTTCGCCCCCATCGAAATGCAGCCGCCACGGCCAGGATTCGATCGTGACCTCGTGCTCAGCAGCCCAACACCATAGCCACTGAGCAACCACGGCGGTTTGCGTGCGTTTTCCAAAGAGATCGTTCCACGTTGCAGCTCCCTTTACCATTTCACTGTGCCGCCGCTCCGAAACTGAGCAAATCTCATGACCATAATGGGAAGACAGCGCGCATCAGGGCCCCAACTCGCGCAGCCGCAGCACGCGACTTCCAATAGGCGCGGATCGCACATGCGCCATCATACCCGGGACAGCACGGCGGTGGCAAAGGCGCAAACGTGCCTGCTGTTTGTAATGGCTACAACAATAAAAGCAACAGGGACCATGCGGTCCGAGTATAGCGTTTCAGTCGATGAGCACTGTAGACAGTCACTGGCTCTAGCTAAAATTAGCTGCCTCAACATCTTCATCCGGTGAAGTGCCAGATAGCATGCCTATTTACACGTGAAATGAATAAGTGGAAAACATGAACTATGCCGCACGGCCACCAAGTCTAAGATTATACGCTACCTGTGTTCTGAAACTGCACAACTATGCTGCACGGCCACTAAGTGAAACTGCACAGCATGACCAATTGAGTGTACCGCCCGCAGGTGGGATGTACCATATATGGAGCCGGCTGTGCACTACTTCGCCGACTCCAACGAGCTGGGTAGGTTAATACGTAGCAGCAACGCTTCTTGCCAAAAATTAGACATTGGGCATCTTCTTTGGCTACATGCAGTGGTGCCGGTGGGAGTGCTCCGTGAACCCATCTTCTCGCCGCCCGGCAATGCCCTGTGAGTGAGCCGACACCCCTTCCATGGCAACAGGCCAAGGGCTAATGCAGTCTTATGCTCGCAGGCCTTTGGACGTCGCACGCTTTGGGTTCCAACTGGCCCGCCAACTTGCGCAGGCAGTTCTGTACCGCGGTAAGTCCTAGGTGTGCATCATGCTCTGGATCCACCAAACAACATTTTTGGTATGGATAATTTATGTTTTTGGGCCCTACATTTGCACCTGCATAGAATGTACACTCAGCACTCGTGCTTGCGTGATTGAAGCTGCAAAACGGTGTCCCTAGTCGAGGGACGCCAAAACTGCACGGTGGCGCCAACATACGATACATTAGATAGCGAAATGCTGTTCCGATAACTGCATGGTATTCAACAAACCATTTTTTTCGTATGCCGGTGCCACTATGCAGTCTTGGGGCCCCTTCCACCATGGGCAGTAATCAGTCTTCATTAATGCATTAAAGCATGCTATAAAAAAACACCATTTACTTACACGCAAGTGGAGAGACGCTACAGAGCTTAATGCACTTCACAAGATTGTCTTATTTCTAACCAGATTGGGGAACAAGATGTCCACCTGCAATATTATGGCGAATGGCTGTTGAAATTTTGGTAGTGTAACAACCCAGAACAGCAGCTGCATGTAGGCTACCTAGCATTTACTGTCTCTTAGCACCACTTTGACAACGAAGTCAGGTGAGTGCATGCTGACATGTTGGTTTCCACCAAGCATCAAAATAATGAAAGTCTCGGCCCATAGAAGCCTCCGGTCAGGATAGAATCGATTGAGAAATCTAATAATATCACACATCTACAGCTCTTCGCCTTGCTAGTTGTCCTGAAACCAGGTCCTATCATAAAGTAAAAGCTCAACAGCCAGTGCTGGATTTGCAGGTTATTGAGTTCAGTAAGTGCTTGTTTTTGTTCCTCAGTGCAAACGTCTACAGACTATCGCTTGATATCAATACGCAGGTGCCTTCCACGACGAATCCGGTGCACTGAGCTTCTGGTGGGAACGTGGCAGCTTTGTGCGGTTGCATCATGCCGAGCACTGCCTGGCGCGCCACCATGCAGCAGACCCAGCCGAGGCAGTGCTCGATCAAGTAGCGCTGCAGGCAGCTTACGCGGTATGTTTCACACACACAAATGCACAGGTTGGCTCTTAGACAACAGTCCTGCATGTTTTTACTGGCCACCAGAAATAATAATAAAGAAATGCACATGCAGCTGTACAAGCAGCGGCAGCAGGGCAGCCCAGGTCTCCAACTAGCTGCACTGCCGCACGCGTCAGATGACCAGCTCTTCTCACTTGCTTTCGCCACGGTAAGTGCCTATAGTGCGTCACACTGGTGGAAGCAGAACCGTGTTGTGGAACCTCTTGAAAGCAGATGGCGATAAATATGCTTGCTCGAGGTTCAACGATTTTAATGCCAGTGAACTTTGTTCTACCAGTCTCGTTCCTTCCGCATGTGCGCGACTCCGCAGTTACGTGTCGAGAAGGCACCGTTCATTCACTGGCAGTTCATTCACTTTGAAAGCCACGCTTCACGGTTCCGCTTCCTCCGCGGCGGCCCGATTTACGCTCGAGCCGCCCATCACCGCAAGCCGCACCGCACGCTTGCGGTTGCGCGAAAAATTGCACGTATCCAGCACTTGTGCACAAATTACCATTTACACTGTGTGCACAGTGTATACCTTACACATTGCAAACCGAAATTTGTGCACAAGTGCTTGATACGTGCAATCTTTCGCGCGACCGCCACGTGTGGTGCGGTTAGCGGCGGTGGGCGGCTCGAGCGTAAACCGGCCCTTAACGAGCCCTAAACTGTGGCGCGTACGCAGGGCATGTGTGCTGAGGGAGAAGAAGGACCACGAGCCAGGGACAGGTGAGAACAGCACACAAGCAGTTCCTCTCTTGGCACACGTACACCCACGCATAGTCTTCCGCCACCACCAACTTGTGTCTCGGCGCAGGGTGAACCTGGCGCTTCGCGAGTGGGCCCCATTCCGCCAGGCCTTCAGCTGCCCTGAAGAGCGGCACCCATGCAGCCTGCGCTAGCTCAGTCCAGGATGACAATCTGGTCTGGCGGTGCCCGGCTGCGGCAAGGCCGACGGGCCCAGCGCCGTAGCTCGGCCGTACTCAGCTGCCGCCGAAGACGCCTGCAAAGAAATAATAATAAGAATGCTTCTATTTCAACGATCCATGCTACACTTGTGGGGACTGTGCGAGCTTAATGAGTAGCCATGCCCAGCGCTTTCAGACGTGGTCTGAACTACACCATCACATTGCATGTTTTTTGGTGTTCTATGGAACAATCAGTCAGGGGTGAAATAGTAGTTTTAAAGATCTGCCCAACATGGCAAATACCCAAAATGGCCAGTACAACCTAAAAATAAATTTATTAACTACCACTTCCTGTGCCTTTGATCCTATAGGGCACGGATCCTTCATATTTACCCGCTCATAATGAACACCGAATTTTTCATAGCCAGTAAAGAATAATGCAATGTTCAAATTCTAATGCGCACATAAATTTTCATACTTTGAAAAAATGCAAACTGCAAATAGTTTCCTCACCATATTTTCATGAAGAAAGATAGAAATAGTGATTTGTTGTCAATTGGAAAAAGAAAATTTAAAACTGAGGCCGCAGCAGGAGGTTAAAAATGAGGCCGCAGCAGGTGGTTAAGATTTGAACACCAGCTATAGGGAGTTTCCAACAATGACAAAACTAGAAACACTTGTAGTACGGCAAAGCATTGGTTTTGAGACTAGGGGCTGAGATTTGGACATCATCTATTGAAGTTTTGATATTGTCCTGAATTCCAATGCATGAGCCATACTTTAGTGAGTTCTTCCTGAGAAGTGCGCGTTAAAATGAGTAAATATGGTATTTACTTTGCCGTAGCACCATTAATGATGACACCGTTGAAACCATTTGCTTCCAAGTTGGCTGGCACGACTCAAGTCACCATAGACAGTTCTCACTTGCATTGTTACAACCATCATATTGGCAGTAGTACCAGCTTTGTGAAGAACTTCATAATGATCCAACCAACAAATTTCTGCCTGTACTGTGAAAGCCATGAGCAATGCTCCAGTATGGTATCTGCAATGTCATGTGCAAGATAACTGCAAATGCATCAAAATACTCTCTCCATCAGGGCACCTGCTGCATTGCGTGGGTCACTCGGAGTGCACCGATTTCCCGGCAATGTCATAACAAAGACGCATCCCCTGCTGCACCTCAATTAGATTGAAACATCATTCCACCATGTTGCAAATGCCGAGCAATGAAAATGAGGCAGCTCTAGGCAAGGCACTAATGATGTGCACCATGCCCATAGGCAACCCCTTCAGTTACTGTGTGTTTACAAAATTTTCCAGGCAACTACATCTTGACAGGTGCAATTATCTTTCTCCACCTTCCCTATGTTGCCACAGAAGAAGTCATCTGAACTGAATCTTTGCATAACTGCAGACTTTGTTGTGAGGCCGCTCAATATGTACATCTGTTGCTTAAAAAGATTTCCACGCATGGAATTCTGCATGCACGACAATAAAGAACACTTCTCAGAATTAACACACATGGGTATCTTGACAGGTTTCACTGTTTTCTAGTGGAAACTGCAGCTTTCTGCTCTGTCAGGGTGACAGAGCAGAAAGGCAGAGCAGTTGACATTTCCAAATTCACTGAGTCTTCCAGGTTTTCCCTGAGTGCCTTTGCAAAATTCCCTGAATGACACAGAACTTTGTTTTATATAAAGACAGGCTGACACTATGTCGCCCAATGCTGTCACTCTCTAGTAAGCATGCTAAGAAATGACTTAATCCAGTTTGAATAGTAAGGAGTATCATCTATGTTATATTTAAAAAATCTGTAGCGAGGGGTTAGTAAAATGCGCAGCAAATAAAATAACTTTGGAAAAAATGGTAAAACTCATTGCAAATCGAGTGGAACATTCTCAAATATGGATAAAAATGAGATGCATACATAAATAAGTGTTTCCGAATATCCACTTCAGTCACGAATTATAATCGACTGTTGATACATATGTGGGAAACATAGGTGGTGCTTGAGACTCCACTCAAAGCAAATCAAGGTGATAGAATGACTCTTTGAGCATATTATGATGAGTCATTATAATTACAGAGTAACTAAATATTTGAATATTGTAAAGTCAGTCATGCTACACTTCATAAAAAGGATTAAATCCCCCGCTCGAATTACATGCACAAGTTATTCATTAGCCTCAAGCATTTCAAGAAAGAAAAAATATATATGTATATTTCAAAGTTGCTACCGACATTCCCCACATCAAGCGTCACATAAAACATGGTAGTGCCTTCACCAAAGCTGTACTCTAACGATACATATCACTCAGAAGCAAAATGGATGAATTTAGGTTAACAGAACCTTCAATTTGCCGTAAGCTTAATGTTCATGCTCTATTCCTTGCTACCACTCCACAGAAATGGCAAAAATAGGTTGTGTCTACAAATGTGCACGCCGTGACTGAAGGTCATATGAGCTACATTTATCTATTTATAGCAAGCTCATTGGTGTGAGGCCCGAACAAATGAGATTCTCAACAGCTGGTATGTCACCCTCAACTCTCCTGACATACTCTCAGCCTGCGTACACCTCAGTGTTGCATTTCACTGCTTTAGCAAGTTTATTTCGGTTTGGATGAGCAACACCTGCATGCCAGCATCAGCCAATATTTCGTTTTTTGAGCTCAAGCTCCTTGAAAAAAGCAGCGGCAGGCTTCCTTTCCCGTTCATTCCTCAATGCGTCGGTCCTTTCTGTTCTCGTCATCCTTCAACCACGCTTTCGCCCCACGGACCATTCGAAGCATCCTCTTTGTCAGCTGTGCAGTCAACGTCCGATTTTTCAGACTCCCTAAGGGCCGCAAAAACGTCCGTAAGATCGGGCAGTCCGTAAAAATGAATGCACGCCTTTTACTGCCATTAAAGGCTCAAATCGCCACAGGCACATCCGAAAAGGCCTACCATCACACTTATTAAGCATATCGGTGTCTGTACTGAGAAAGGAGATTGTGGATGGACGCGTGTATAATTAAGGAATGGATACTGTGTCCCGTGACAATTGCCTCTTCCCACACTTGTTATGCTTCACCACATAACACTTTTGTATTGAGGGAAAGGTGACTTGGAAACTGGCATTATGCAACACGCCGTACTTTCCGAGCTTCAAAGCCAATTGCGAGAACCACAAAGACAGAGTCAGTGCCACTGCTTACAGCGGTGAATTCTTTCAATGAAAAACACGGCGCCGAATGACAAGAAGCTTTATAACAAACGTTGAAGCAGCTAGGCCTAGCGTTTGCCACGGTGGCGAGGTAATCAAAAAGGCGGCAGTAGTGGCTTTGATTAATGTCGTTTCAAACCTGCGGTCGCGGCAAAAAGTCAAATATTGGATGGCGAAGGGCTCTTGCGTCCGAAATTTCAGACGTTCTTAGACATTGATTCTATGGGGTACATGATAGTGCCGCGGAACCGTCGGGCATCCGAAAAGTCAGCCATTGACTGTAAGCTCCTCCAGCCAACGACACGGCGTCAAAAGACGATTCATTACGATTCCTCTGTTATGCGAGCCAGCATTACTGCGACTTTTGTTCCCTTTCAATAAAATTACAGCAAATTTTCCCTGATAGAAGCACAAATTCCCTGAGTTCTCCCTGAGTATTTCAAGACTATTCAAAATCCCTGAGAATTCCCTGTTTTCCCGGTTGGTAGACATCCTGTCTGTGTGGCTAGTGTCCTTGCACTCCATACAGTCACTGACCAATACCTCGAGACTCAGTGGGTACTGCTTTAAAGTCTGAATAGTACACGGGATTCCACAATATTGAGTTCACCAGACAATAAATGTCTATTTCACAAATGCCCAGAAATCTAGTCAATGCATTGCTGTGTGCACATAGATTTGCTTGTAACCTGGTTAGCCTGTATTTCAACCACTGTCGTGCTGTTGCCACATAAAAGGACGAACAATAAATGAATGCACTACAGCTCCATCCTTTGACCACACTACGATAGTCAAACGATCACAGGCTTTTTCGGAACAGTCACTGTGCTCACACTTAGCTCATCACCACCCTTGTTTCAGGACACCGAGTGTGGAGTTGGCGCTGTTTGAAGTTGCTTGGAGATTCTGAGCCACAAAAATTATTAACACTCAAAGAAGTCACCTGGGACCTTGCCACTATTTAACACGTAAAGGAACAAATGCTAGAACTTGCACAACAAACTGCAGCCATTACAACTAAGCTGCTTGGTTAGGCTTGTCGCATGGTTTGGGCGCAGCCAATGACTACAGATTGACTAGGCTTTGCCAGTATCACTTTCGAGAATGTGCCGGTGACTACGCCAGCATTGTATCGAAACAAAAATATAGCTTTTTCTGCAAAGCTCAGTGGCTGTATTTGGATACAATGATGCAGGTGAAGTATGAATTATTGAACAACACACTGTACGGTGTCAAACATTCTTTTCTTTATAGATGAAGTCTATTGGGCCGGTGGTGGTCCCAAAAAACTGTCCAAATAATCAAGCATGTCCAAACTATCTGTCGGCGACTGTACTTCCAAGTGGCCTCAGCACTTTTCACGTTTGGCAGTTGCTGCTTGTTTCCTCACAGCATCTGTGGCTCAAGCTTTGCATAAGCTTCGACCTCTCTTCAGAACATTATGGCATTCCCATTTTTAACAGTTTTTAACAGCAGGAGGACTTCTGCGCTGATAGCTGCTTGGTGAGAAAAGCATGCCAAGTTGCTCTCGTCTCTTAGGGCTGTGGGGATATACGACTCTCACGCATCCCCCGATATGTTTTCTCGCATAGCTCCCATCTCCTGTAATCCAGCTTCACTGCGCGGCTTTACCGCGGGGGTCGGTATGCTTGCAGGGTAGTACAAGAGATGGCGCGAGTGTTGCTCTGCTAATGACATCTAATGGCTGGGTTACTTGGGCGCAAAAAGGAGAAGGCTCTTCTTCTTTGGCTCGGGATCGGCAAGCGCCACGGACGTTCTGCGCGTGCGCCGATCCATGCTTCTGCAAGACCGTCTCGTGAAGCCTACCCTGGAATGGACGAACACGATCGTTCGAATGTGCCACTGTTCGCGTGACCGTACGCGCAAACGACGAGGCGTTGCTGTCTAGCACGGGGCAAACATTTTCGCTCGTTATCCGGTCGCGGTGAGTCGGACTTCCGCGATTTGTCGCGCGCCCATCGGCATGTTTTGTTGATAGCAACTCGGCTAGCAGGCATTAGTCTATGAAAGGCGCAATAAATGCCCTTGTGATTGCTTGCACTACTGCGTTGTCGTTCCTTTGTCCCAAGAGCACGGGTAAGAGCCCCACAGGACTCTGCTCGTGTAACCCCACATTAGGTGAATAGTCAGTGATGCAAACGTGTCAGTGACATTAGTTACCACAGAAATTCCATATTACACTGTTAGTGTTGGCCATTACTATGTGCACTACACGGCAAGGCAGCTCGGATGAACCAAGGGAACAAACCAGTTGCTAGGAAACAAAATATCGCTAAGTTAGGATTATGTAAGCATGAGGCAACCAGTATGATAAACTTGGCCCATGCAGTTGCACAGTGTGCTAGCAATATTGCCAGAAACACTGGCTCAAAATCTTAATGTGGATAAGTGTGCTAAATAAAAGAGCAGTTCGTGACACTCCAGTGCTAGACATAACTCGTTACTCTGTCAACAAGCCCGAAGTTCAAGATGTAAAAACTGCAGTAGGTGTGTAGTACAGCCCGGAACACTTAACTTAACCACTTATGGTGCAGGACCGCATATAATGAGGTCTTTTCTGACTCCTGTTTACCTTCCCACAGAACCCAAAGTATATGCAACCATTTATAGTGCAACCACGTGAGGTGACGCAGCTAGTGCACTTCTTGGTGAGGTGTACCGCCGAGGGGAGTGCGACAAGGTCAATGCAGAGGAGATAGAGGATACACGGAGCAAACGAACAAACAAGGAATGGAAGGGGGGGCCGGGTGGGTTAGCAGCAGCATTCTTGCTCAGCAGGCGCACGGGGGTCGCCAAGGCTACGGAGAAGCCTTTTGCTCTGCCCCCCCCCCCCCTCCCCCCGTATAATCCGCACAGACACATGTGCACTGTCGCTCCTTGGCTGTTCGGTTTGTGTGCAGAAAGTAAATACAGTCGCCAAACGAGTTCTTGAGCATGGACAGGGTCGCAAGAATGTCTGAAGATTGGGCAGGCCGGAAAAACTAATTTCGAGGGTAACAATTTTTCGTGTTTCACAACTCCAGCACTGCGGAAGAACCAGTCAAGGACATGAGTACATTTTGTGTTCACCCACTGCGATGTGCATTGTCACAGAAGTGCAGATATTGTGTGAGCCACCATCTGAAGTTCAGAAGGCACATGGCCAACATACACACTGAATGCAAATGAAACTACTGTTTGTTGCAGTAAGTGTGGCTGAAACTGCAGACACTATCAACGTGACCATGGAC
Source organism: Dermacentor albipictus (assembly GCF_038994185.2). NCBI lineage: Eukaryota > Metazoa > Arthropoda > Arachnida > Ixodida > Ixodidae > Dermacentor > Dermacentor albipictus. Next base: position 6,535,312 of record NC_091830.1, read on the forward strand.
AGCGACCATGCAGCTATGAAGGAATGCAGCCAACGTGGTGTTATGCTCGGTGGTAAGTGCAAGAATAAAGGCAATAAGGGCACAAAAAGGCATGAAGCGTTCTACTGTTCCAGTTACAGTGGAATCTCGATGATACAATCACGGCTAATACGAATTTCTGGATGACACGAATTTTTCTGTGGTCCCGGCCGAGCCCCATTACTTTGCAACGTGCCAGAGAGTGGTTGTTACGAATCAATTTTCGACCTGCGTCGGTTGATACGAAAATTACCGAGGACACTTTGGAAATTCTAAAGTGTGCTTGGCGAAAGCCAGACGCTGCTGCCGTCTGCGCTCCGCTTCCCTGGCTTTGGTGTTCGGCGATATCGCCTATCGCTGCTGCCGCTTTCATTCTGCATCTCTGCTTTTGATACCCGGTGATCTAATCAGTCGCTGTTGGCGTTTCCGTTCTGCCTCCCTTGCTTTCGCATCTGGTGACATGTTCAGTCGTCTCATGTGCATTCGCTCCTTGTTCTTCTGGCGTTTGGTGTTGGGGGAATCCGGCGTCCGCTACCGCTTCCCCGAACCGCTTGGCGCGCAATTACTGGGCCGCTTTGGAGCCATGCGTCACACCTACTTGACTGCAACGAGACGTCTGGCGAAGGAGTGGCAGTGCAGCCACAGAACGCCTATACAAACTTGTATACGTGCAGCTGCCACCGCCGACGCGCGCTCCTTCTATCACTACTATGCGACGTCACGGTTGCTATGCGCAGCTGCGCCTCCAACTGGCACGCCGGTTGCTAAGGAAGGGAGGAAGTTGCGCCGCTGCACGGAGGAGAGGCCACAGTTGGCGCGTTTCCAGCGCATGGACAGACGCGACCGCGAGCGTGAGTCCCACTGACGGCCGTGAAAGAGAACAGTGCGCAGCCACGCGATTTCTCCCTTTCTCTTTTGGTGCGGAGGCGCGGACACGGTGCCGGACAGCGCGGAGGCCGCGACTGGGCGCGAAGAGTTTAAAGCGGTGGCGCTTTTGTTGCTTTTGTGCTTTTCCTCCTTTTCCGCGTGCCATCGGACGGTGTAGCTGCTGTGCTTTGGGCCGCGTTCTTTGTTAGACGTAGGCGACGGCGTAGGACCACCACCGGCGGCTGAAACGCTGCACGAGCTTAAGTTCTGAGGCGTGTTATGGCCGCGGTTGAAATCAGCGACGACACGTGCACGCGTTTTTATGGATTTGAACAAGGTCTGCTAAGCGACCTGACAAAGAAAAAGAAGAAGGACATTAGAGACATATTTTAAAGAAATAAATGCTTTTTATGTACGCGTGCCTGAGTGAGTTCACCTCTGACTCTTTAATTTAGCTAGTTTTAATTGTTCCGATGATACGAATTTCGGCTAATACGAATATTTTTCATGACCCCGTGAGATTCGTATCATCGAGATTCCACTGTATTCACATACGACTTCCACTTCGCTTCGCTTTCCACTTCGTTGCAGTTGGACACTATAGCCGTTACTGCTCTTTTGCGTTACATATTTGCGGTGCTCTGCTCTCGCCAAGCTCCTAGAGCTATACAAATTAACCAATGTGTAGCCAAGTATGTCAAAATTAAATGAGAGTTTGAATCCATAAAATAATGCATCTGCCTGCCAGGACCAAAGCCTGTATTATCCTAATTTGCTAATTACCAAGGGTCGAATTAGGGAGGTTTTCCTGTCGTAGGGGGGGTTCAAACTGAGGTGAGAACTTTGTAAGGGCATTATTAAACTTCATTTCTTTAAAGATATAAATTAGGAGCAAGTCAGATACAGCAGAACCTTGATAAAATCGCGACCGCACACCAAAATTTGCTATAGAGAACACAAAAAATGACCAAATACAGAAGTTGCGCGTCTTTTTTGCTCGTTGATACATTCCTGGAAAACATGATCTTTTGGCACTAATGTTCAGTACATTGCCGAAGTGCGATCATATAATATGTTTTCTGGCCACTAGATCTTGCGTAAACAAGGAAATGCGCAGAGTGTGCTATTAAAAATAGCAGCCGCCCACTGCAGCAGCTTCCCAGCAGCACTCACCCGCCCTTTTATTTGCCCCCTTCTATTCCAGTACCGGGAAATCTCCTCACTGGCTGTCGTGCCCCGCATTCACAGCTACCACCACCCATTTTATTATGATAAGCCTCCTCACCTATCTGTGCCACAGCATGTATGGCATAATGCCACTGAAAGGATACTGCATGCTTTTAGAAGGCAATAACTAGGGGTGTGCAACTATTCTAAAAGTTTCATTATCAAATATTATATTTTTATCATTCGTATTGAATTCAAAAATGTTCGAATATTTGCTTGAATACAAATATTCGAATCAAATTGAATAGATTGCTGGGCACATAGTAGCAACATAGTTCTTAGCATTTTTGGATAAGTTTCGGAGAAAAAAAAATTGTCTTTTTGAAATACTTGGAGTAGTACAGCAGCAATCTGTAGCCATTTGGCGAAGCTTGTTATTACTGTGCAATCAGTAAGTGCTGCTCATGAGTGAAGTGAGACACAAAGCAAACAGCAACCAATTAGGCTTGCCTTTCAACGGATGGTATACCATGCAGTGTGTTGCAAACATCTTTATTTGGGTAGGCAAGGAACTTGATTTTGTAAACAAATGAAATTTTGTAGCCTAACGAGAACAAAGATATGTGTCTGGGCGCAAGACAGACATAAAATTACAAATGAGCTAGAACAATTTGCACCATCAGGCACAAGACAAAAAGTGATGGCAAATGTCATATGTGCATTCCAAATGACAGATGTGCTTTGATATGCTTTACTGCACTAGAGAACATGTGTATTATGCCCAATAACAATGCTAGGAGCTCGACAAGAGACCATGCATCAATAAACAGCGCCGAGATGGGATGACTCCATAGGGTGGGTCACAAAGATGGTGATGACAGTCAAGAACAACACTTGTACCATCCCGTACACTTGCTTTCGTTGTGACGCAGTTTGTCGGCTTCCAGTGTTTCGTGTGGCCACTGGGAATAGATACGAGTCAATTCGGCGTAAAACCTTAATTTTTGTTGCTGATACCCGACCGCCCTTTCGAAGCACTACCCTTTACTGCCTCCAAGGGCTCAAATTGCCACAGGCATGTCTGTAATGGATCTGAAGGCCTGCCAGTACAATTATTAGGCATATCGGTGCTCATACTGTGGCAGGAGACGACAGATGCTTGTGTTTATAATTAAGAAATACATCCAGTGTCCCGTGACAATTGCTTCTTCCCACGCTTGGTATGCTTCAATGCACTACTTCGTGTATGCTTCACTGCATAACACTGCTATATTGAGGCAAAGATGATTTCCAAGAACAGGAATTATGCAATGGGTCGTGCTTTCTGGGCTTCGAAGCCATTGGCAAGGATTTGGGCGCCACTGCTAACAGCTGCAAATTGTTTTAAAGAAAAATACGGCATCAAACAGCAAGAAGCTTGGTACAAGCTAGGCCTAGTGTTGCTGTGGTAGTGGCTATGGCTGCCAGCCGATCAGCGTGTGAGAGCGCCTGTTCAAGGCAGCGAGATAAAAAAATCTGGCGGCGGTGGTAACTTCGATCAATGCCGTTTCGGACTTGCAGCCATGGCAAAAAATCTAGAAAATCAGACGGCGAAAGGCTTTTGCATCCAAAATTTCAGACGTTCTTATACATTGACTCTACGGGGTGCCGTGACGGTGCCGTGATGCGATAACTTTATTTGGAATCCGGCGATTGAGAGGCCCGGGCCTGGGGCCGCCTAGATGGCCACTGGGAGCTGCTGCTCCTGTGTGGCTTCCTTGGCTCGCTGGACGGCCCAAAGTTGGTCTTGGAGTTCTGAGCTGAGCAGCACGGCCGACCACCGCGCCCGTAGATTTTCTGGGGAGACTGCCATTTTATTTTGATATATTTCACATCCCCACAACATGTGTTGAAGGGTGGCTCTAACAGACTTGCATAGCTTGCACATATCGCTCTCGTATATATCGGGGTAGAAAGTTTTTAGTTGCACGGGACTCGTATAAGTTTCTGTTTGTAGTCGCCTCCAAGTAACGGACTCAGCTCCGTTCAGTTTAGTGTGAGGCGGTGCCGCAAAGGCGTCCGAATTATCGAACAGGTCCGAAAAACCGGTAGCATTAATCAGTAGGCAGCATGAAGTGAGGATCGTGTTTTGCTATGGCGGCATCGTATTCTGGCGAAGACCACCAGCTCGATTTCATTCTGGAAACACCATGCAATAGAAAAACAAAAACCGGCGTATTGGGCCGCTCGGGCCTCACCAGCTCAACGCACGTCGGCCTCTCATGCCGTGCACCGAGTGAGCATGTCAAAACTCACCACGTGAAGAAGGTGATGGCTCAGGCCAAATTAGAGGAGCACGAATGTAAGCTTGCTGAAGCCATAAAAACGAGAATGTGTGTCTCAAGCTGCTCAGGCCCCGCCAGCTCGTTGCATGTCCGCATCTCGTGCCACAATGATTCACGCAATGCTTTGCATTACGTGGATGTCAACGACCCCCTTCAGTCATGAATTACAATCGATTGTCGAAAACCGTATGAAATTTACACAATTTTGTACCAAAGTGCTTGAGACTCCATAGAAAGCAAGTCAAGGTGGGAGAATAGCTCTATGCTTTTTGCAGTGACCTATCAAAATTTCTACATAGTAATTACCTATTCATTTATGGTACAGTCAGTCATGCTATGTTTCTTCATTAAAAAAATAAAATCACCCACCTGAATTACATGCGAAGGTTAAATATTGGGTGCAAACATTACAACAAGGGAAAAAATAATATTTCGCAATTACTACCAAAACGTGCCGCTCCAAACATCCCGTTCAAACATATATAGTAGTGCCTTCACCAAAGCGGTTGTTTGAAGCAATACATTTCACTCAGATGTGAAATGGGTGTAGTTTAGGAAATGTTCAATTTACTCAAAGGTGGTCATTCATGGTCTATTCCTTGCAACCACTGCACAGTAATGGCAGAAATAAGTCATGTCCACAAACATGAACGCCACGACTGAAGGGGCTACAGTCGAGTTTCGTAATTTTTTAGTGACTTCAAATCATGTTTTCCTAATTAGAAAGCCTTTCCCTGCGTTTAGCCTAAAACGTATGCGTGAGCTTCTACCTCATATCTGGGCTGTAAACTTCTACACTGCAATCCAAGTGAGTCTTTCTGGTGCATCTTTCCCAACTGCTAGTCCTCTGCATCTCATAAATTAACAGCCGTGATAACATTTTGAGCCAAGCCATTTTCAAGACTACCCAAACCTTGCATTCCCAAAGTGGTAGCACTGTCATGAAACTGCTATTTAATCTCAATGGTGCCAGGTTTTTGTCTATAGCCCATGACAACCTAAAGATGCAGTGGCAAATACATTCGAGGAAGTTGCACAGATGCAAAAGAATCCTTGCTTGCATCTGTGCCATCATGTTAGAGGCAACCTTCTTTCAATATAGGCATCTTTCTGGAACTATGTGTCAAAGTGTGGCGGTGCACACAGCAGGTGTAGGTGGTTTTGTGGGCAAGCCTTGAACTGAATGTTTATGGTTATCACCGACTACAAGTAATATTGTAAGAACCACCTATATCAGCATCCCTCACCTGGTGGCTTCGGTGGCGACAAAGTACAGGTCGTCAGGCGCATCCACCCATGAAATGAGGTGCTTGCGGCCGCCGCCCAGCCGGGTGATGGTGGCAACCTTGGGTCGGCCCCCATTCAAGGGCACTGTAGGAGGGGGTGGTCCCAGCCGGCGCCTGGGTCCACCCGGTGGGCCAGTGGCCTGCTCTGGGGCAGGTCGCTTACGCTGCTGCTGTGGCGGTGGCTGATGGTGAAGTAGCAGTGGAGGAGGCCGCTCAGCCGGCGGAGGGAATGCGTGGCGTGTGGGCGTTGGGATCTGCTCACGCGGCGTCGGGTGCAACCACTCGGGCCGTGGCAAATTGGGCGTGCCCAGCCGGTGCGACACGTCTACCACAGCACCGCGCTCGCGAGGACGGCGGCGGGCAGCAGCCAGTGCGGCAGCTGCTGCAGCCGCTGCAGATGGCGTCGCTGCCAGCACGGCTGGGTCCAGCTTGCCCTGCACCTCGAGCCGGATTGCTGCTGCATTGACTGGCAAAAATGGATTGCGGGCCGCATGGCGGGGCCGCAGCGCTGCTGGGCCTGCCAGCCGCCGGGCCATGCGTGTCAGCGCAGTGGTGCACAAGTAAAAGGCGGCACGCGTCTTGACCACGGGCCGCGGGCTGCCAGCACGCAGCGCCAGGCCGTGGGCTGTGGCACAGTGGCGCGCCAGGTGAGCCTTCAGCTTGAACTCCTACACAGAACAGTGGAGGAGGCACGCTCATGCTAAGTTTCAGAAAGGGAAGCACTCATATGTGGTGAGGCCCCAACCACTCACCTTTCCACATCCGGTCACGGTGCACCGATGCGGTCGGTGAGACGCCATGCCAGCGGGCAGCCGTTCCGAGCCAAGCACATCTGCTGACTCTGCGTGTGCACAGACAAGCAATTCGAGTTTTGCTAAGCAGCACAAGGACAGATTCTTACTTGAAAGACTTTGAATGCCAATGTGGCATCTGCCCTAAACATATCAGTCCCCGACCAATTATTCGAACCTCCTCGACTGACTGGACATTGTGCACCACCGCCATCTTGTCTGTCCACAGAAACTGACAAAATGTGTTCATTATGAAAGTAATGCACATGATTTCATTATGAGGCGACTATCCATGGCAACGCAGTAAAACCAGTCGGGAAATTTGGCGAGGGTTCTGCCCTGCTAACGCACCCAGTCACCAGTTTACTCCGAGCAGTGTGAGCAAATAACACGACACAATGGAGCATTCGCTTGAACAGCGATACACTATCAAGTTTTACATGCGAGAATGCAATCGAAACATTCCATATGCTTCTATAGGCCTTCAAGGACAACTGCATTTCAAGGTCACAGTCCGGGAGGTGGCACAAGGGTACAAGGCGTTCAAGGAGGGCTGGGACGACGTCGTCGACGAACCCTGTTCTCGACGTGTGTGTGTGTGTGAAGTGATTTTTAAAGAGAAGTGGAAGAAATAAGTGCAGTGCCGTAACTGTCTCTCACAGGAGGACACCTCAACAGCACTGCACGGGGAAAGGGGTATAGGGAGAAAAAGATGAAGGTGATAGAGACCGGAAGTAAAAGGGAAAGAGAGACCGGAATAGTAAGAAAAAAAAAGACATAATGTAGCTAAGCGTTTGCGGGGCCTACAGCCGCACTCTGAAGTGTGTTGCTTCACAGAATTCCATCAATGCCGAAAATGCATGCTTGGTGATGGAGCTGTGAGCATTGGGGAAGAGTAGGCACTGCAGGGTGGTGGACGGCAAGCCACATTGGCGGTAGGAGGCGTACAGAGCCTCCCTCTCGGTCCCGAAAGCCGGGCAGTGAAGCAGAAGATGCTCCAGTGTCTCCACGCTGTCGCAGCTACCATACGCTCAACAGTGACCAGAACCAACAGAAACGTGAATCGTGTGCGTAAAGTTTTGCATTCCGACCGTCGAGTGAGCATCCAGCAAATTTCTGACTTCCTACACATGTCCACATTTGCGGTACATGGGATAGTGACCGAGGATCTGCAAATGCGCAAGGTCTGCACGAAGCTTGTGCCAAAAGCGTTGACGGAAGATCAGAAAGAACTTCGAGTTTTGTGCTGTCAAGAATTGTTGGATTTGATTCAAAATGAGCGGTTCAACCTCGGAAGCCACCAGTCTAGCTTGCACATATTCAGTGAGCTGCACGAGCAACAAACTTGCACAGGCAGTAGACGAGCAGCCGAGAAAGACAACCGCCATGTGGTCAACGCAGACAGAAAGCGCACATCATCGGCAGCATTCCAGTAAGCCATCAAGAAGAGACGCAAAGAAAAGCCTGCTTTGGACCTCCAGGAGCATTCTGATTCATTGTAGTGGTGAATACCATGACTTTGTTACATAAAAAGGATTTTTCACATTGCTAAATGTTTTTTGTGTTTTTCTCAGATCATGATTTTCGCACACCCGAAAATTTGGGATGTGCACTGTGTCTGCTAGTTCTCCGATTTGCATGATAATTTTTTTTTCCTGAATGCTAAACAGTGAAAAAGTGCAACAAAACTATAATACAGTAGCTAGTGCAATGCAACCTTTTCAAATCCTGCAAGAATTAACAACGAAAAATTGTGTTCCAAAGTTGCTCATTCAAGTTTTGATAACTTTTGGCTAATATGCAGATAGAAATACGAAACTTTATATGTGCACTCTTCAAACATTCAGAAACATACCTAGTTAATTTTAGATCTCTCAGTACAATAAATTTCTTGCAAGTCACATTCCAAATTTATAATACTAAAGATTGCATAACTTTTTTTCCATTAAACATAGAAAAAAACTGATTACATATTTGCAATCGGCTCACTAAACTGAATATAAGCTGAAAGTTTCAATCTCCAGAGTTAATAACAATAAAGTTCTGCTCATGCACCAGGTTCCCCCTTAAAGCCGATCTGCATGACAGAGAAACACAGGGACTGTGCATTACGTGACTTGGCACCGCTCCACATGGTCATCCACATGGTCAAACAGCTCTGTGAAACTTTGTTGCAGATCGTCCATATTAATATGTTGAACTTTCCTAAGCGGAACATCACGCTCGGCCCGCCGACTTCCTCCTGGTTGTCGAAGCAGCAGCCAACAACGCTTGCAATGAAAACACCGCAAGTCATAAAGCATTTTCCTTTCTCTTCCCTGAAATTTGTTTTTCCGGATGCTTGATTATTCTTTTTGGGCCTCCTCCATGTATGAAAAATCGGTCGGCGACTGTAATAAGTGCATGCAAGGCATTGGCACAGCAATGGTGATGTGGGCATGTCGACGAAGATGCCTGCAGCAAAATTTGAGCCAGTTTCAGTGCATAGGCATATTATGCCTGTGGTTATGCTCAGCCAGTTCAATGATGCACTTGTAACATGTAAGGAGAGAAAGTGGGCTTCTTGAAACATCCATGATTTGTGAAAACAGCTCTGTACAACCTGTAAGTAAGCAGCTCCATTAGGTCCTTTCACCTCTACCAGCTAGGCATGTCCTACTGTTTCTAGCACATTGCAGTTGCCAAAGCAGCGATTGGTGATAGTCTAAGCTGGCACAGATACAACATACGAATAGAGCCACTAGTAGTTCCCAGTCTAAAACCGTACATGTGCAGAGCTTACCCAGTCGGGTTGGGTATTTGAGGCCACCAAACTTCTTCCAGTAGGTCCAGCAGGACTGGCACAGACGGCACTGCATGTGTGCAGGTCCCCACGCATACCATTGGGCCGAGTTCATGGCTGCAATGATAAGCAGCGCTGGCTGCATCAGCAAGCTTGACAGAAAGGCAAAGAGAGAAGTTCACACCATCTTCCCGGTTACATACGTGGCTCACCTAGCACACCAACATCGACAACTGTGATGCTGACAACTTCACAACACTGTGACGGAGTTCTGCATGTGCATCAGAGCTTACATGACCTCCAAGACACACTCGAACCTCGTTATAATGAAGATGAAGGGAGAGCTGAAATTACTGCATCATATAGAGTATTGTGCTTTACTGCAGTATATAGCCAGTGGAGCACACAACTTTAAACATGCTAAGACCATAGCTCCGTGGCCTGACAAACGTGACCGTGTATGCGATGGAAATTGAATAAAACAACAGCAAAATAATCTCCGGGTATGCAACACAGAACTTTTTAGTACCTGATGCGGCAGCCTTTACGATAGCCTCCTTATGTTGTATTGTGATGGCTGTTCACTTCTCTTTCTATTTGGCTAGCTCAAATTGTCGAGAAACTGGCAAAACGGCAGCGCAGTCCAAGGAAACAGCTAGCATGTTGCGATGCGAATGAAGCTTGTTGTGTTCGAGCATGTGGCACACAACATTGTGAGCCAACTACACAGCTGGGACAATATTCTTGGGTGACCTCCATGACTTTCGAAGATAGTTTCACTTCTGCTACATCATGCAAACCTGTCAAAAGTATAATGGCTGACAGCAGGCAATTGCCCATGTGTGAAGGTAGCGATCTTGGTCCAGTGCCAGAACCACTGTTGGTCATACACGTGTATGCATTTGGCACGTGAAAGTCACTATTCCCAAAAGTAATTGCTTCAGCACACAACACCAATGCAATCTCGGAGGTCACGCTGTGCTGTGCCAGCCTGCGCAGCACATCACAGAGAGAGAGCAAAGTGGAGGCACTGGTTTTTCACATGCCATGTGCAAGTAGCACCATCTATATGTGTTAACGGTGCAGCTAGCTGACTTCCGAGATCGCAATCTCGAAAGATCTGCCTGCACGTCTAGCTTCGTCAGCTATGCACCGCAACAAGAGAGGTAAGTGCTATGATGAGCCGTCGTTTGAGGGCGGCCATCAAGCACAGCCACTATGTGCACGGCAGCGAAGACGACCACTGTTGCTCGATGGCGCATTCGACACGGGAATTTTCAACTGCCACACCGACCACGTGATGAACCTGGCAGGAAGCGATATGCTCAGTGTACAATGATTGGTATGTTTTGGTTTTCAAAGGTGAATCTGGTTTGGTATATCCATTGTCAGGACAATGTTACAAATACATGGATCTCTATGGGAATTTTGAGGGGCATAGGTTGTGTCCAAAGAATGACAGAAAGCTGAGCTAGTTGGTAAGGATTCATAAGCAAAAAGGTGAGGCATGCACACAGGACACATGAGAAAAGAAGTGGTGTTCGTGTTGTCCACTTCTCTTGTGTCCTGTCTACACGCCTCACCTTGTTGTGTCCAAATCCGCACCCCATAAGGCAACACCCTCTAGATTTAAAATGGATACTTTATTAAGGGCTTCAGTTTTGGCTGGTTGTATATGAAGAAGCAATTTCGAGAGGCGAAAATACGCCATAAGACATCAAGTTTTGGACATCCCTTATTGAATTTACTTCGTTACATTTCACTGTGTGCCACTTTGTTATAACAAGGTTCGAGTGGTGTTTCGCTGTTGCAACAGTATGCCACATGTTGTAATTTCAAAAAGTCATGCTTTTAATGCAATGTCGCAGTTCACCCTCAAACACATAGAGCACACACATGCATAAGTTGAAATGACATTCGGCACTCTTAAGGAACACACAATACTGCAACCTATTTTTCTTGGATGCAACATTTCGCACTGAAACACTGCTGTGCAATGCAGTTTTATGAAACACATTTCAAAAAGCAGGCATTGATCTGTAGTAGCATGCAGAATAGCATATTGAGGGTCAGGGAGTAGACGTGTAAACTGGGCAAGTTGGTAAATGTTGCACATCTTACAAAAACAGCGTGAACTACACAACACAGAGAACGAGGAACAGGAGCGAGGTGATTTCAATTTTTTTCCCCCCGGCCTGTGACTGATATTGGTTACTTCAGTGCTGTACATTAATTTGCGCAAGGCTACTGGAAAAAAAAAAAGTAAGTGTGAAAGACAAACAAAATTGAGAACGAACAGAATAAAAGAGAGAATCTGAGTGCTTCAGGTGATGACAGTGACACTAAAGTATCATTCAAGTACGGAGCCAATCCCCTTTCTTCCCATTAATGACACAATAGCTTTTCTTGGGCCAGTATACCTCCAAATAATTAATTGTTGGGCTAGTTGGTGTTGGACTGCTGATCAGGAAAATCAGCACAACAGAAAGACAATGCACACAAGAAGAGAAGGCAAAGACCAAGCACTTGTCTCTGTCTTCCATTCCTTGTGCGTTGTGTTTCTGTTGCGCTGATTTTCCTCATCAGCAGTATACCTTTGTTTCACGTGTCCACAGGCCAGGCACAACATGCTTGCGAGGGACAGCCCCAGCAGAGCAAAAAAGTGAGAGCAGGTTCAGTGGAGCACACTCACTGTAGCAGCTCTCGCAGGGGCGGCCGCCAGCTGTGGCTCCTTCGGGTCCTCCAAGGACACCCGAAGCTTTGTTGTTGCTGCACAAAGTTGCATCATTTGCAAAACACTGGCTAAAGCACTCTTGCAGTGCCAAGCAGCTGTAGTGGACTGACAAGCAGGGTGAGGTAACATGGGTCCATGCTGCAGGAAGGGGTAGAGAAGAGCCACAGGATTGGCGTAAAGATGAGGGGTGCTTAAGGGAGAGCACTCACTAGTTTGGGATGTAGACCTGCTTCAGCTTACTCTCAGCTTCAACGGCCTTCACTCGCTTCTGCTGCACGTATCGGTCGGTGGTCTTCCACATGTAGTAGTACTCGACAATGTTCTTGAGGCTCTTCCAGGGCAGAAAGTCCTGGCGGATGTCTGCAAAGTCCTTGCCGTACTTCTCAAGGGCCTCCTCAAAGAGGTTGGCCTCTGAGGCCGACCACTCCTCCATCTCATCGCGGCAGAGCACTGGCCCGCCAGGAGGCACCAGGGCCGCCACCGCCCGTGCCAGGTCGTAGCCCGTGCGATGCAGCAGCTCCATGGCGTGCAGCAGCGTCACGTCTCGTGAGGCCGCCGCCGCACTCATGTGGAGGCTGGGCTGCTTCACGGAGCTCGAGCAGTCGAGGGCACGCGCAAATGTGCCCACTGACCGGCACACGATGAGGAACTGGTCCAGCTGCCGGTCGGAGAGACCGTGCGACGGGATGTACACCAGCGTCTCTAGCTGAGCACTGTCTCTGTCGTCGGCCCCTTCCCCTGTTTCAGCGGGCAGCCCTGTCCAGGGAGGCACTTCTGCCTGGTAGCGCTGGCCCACGCGGATTTCACCTCTGTCAGCCAGCAAACTCTTCTGCTGGGGGTCGTAGACGAGGGCGTAGAAGAAGGCATCCTCCTTGTTGAGGTACGAGAGCAAGGACTCGGTCTCGTTGAGCAGGGTGACAGAGCATTTGCCCCGGATGTGGGTGGCTGGCAGAGTCTCCACCTGTCGTGACAAGAACAGCTCGCGGTGGCGGAGCTGGTGGCGCTCCTTCTCTGTCAGCTGCTCAGCCTCTCGCTCTTGCTCTTCCTCGAGGGCGCCCACTAATGGCTTCTCTAGCGACAGGTCCCGCCGGCGGTAATAGCACATCACCTTGGCCTCCACATTCCCGTTGGCAGTCTGCAAGGATTGAAGCAAGCCCATCGTGGTTAGTTCTGCTGTTACGATTGGGTCGGCACAGCCAATTCGGGCTTTGCACATATGCTTAATCAGTCATTGTAAATTTTCCTACTCATTGATAAACGATCACAGGCACTTAACCAGTGCCCGCTCCACCTTCAGCAGACAGGATGCAGTAAGGAAAGAGGTGGTCATAAAGGCACTTTGGAAATATTAGCTTTCTCCTTCAGCAAAGTGCAAGCAAGTTCAAAAGTCCACTGCACTGAAGAATAACCAAAAACAACCTTTGCCTTATAGATATAGAATTGACTACAACTACATATATGAGAAAGTGACACTACATTATTCGCATTTCGATGGGGGCGAAATTCGAAAACACCTGTGTACTTAGATTTAGGTGCACAATAAAGAACCCAAGGTGGTCGAAATTACCAGAGTCCTCCACTACAGCGTGCCTCATAATCAGAAAGTGGTCTTGGGACGCGAAACTCCCTAATTTTTTTTTGACACTACATTACTGCTGTATGCATAGGAATGATGGGAAGAGGGTGCTTTAGAGTGACATCTTTCTTGAAGAACCAGCCAAGATGCAGACAGGAGCATTCTGATCAAGGTTTCCAAGTAAGCAGGCCATGCAGCATCCAGCACAAAAGACTCTCTGACACGACCAGCACTACAGGTTCATGAAACCACTTTATGGCAGTAAAAATAATTTCGTACCCCCATCACATGGGGTCCTTTCAATCGTCATCAAGCCTAATCCAGAAAAGCGAATTTCTTAGTAGCAATTGGCTCCTTTGCACAAGCTACAGAAGGGTGCAAGTGCAGTATGTAAATTTTATTTTTGTTGGGCAATCGAAAGCACCCCAAGGAACTGAGGCATTACTTTCTGCATTATTTTTTTATGAGCCCCACACATAGCTGTACAAGGAACATAACTTATCCAACGATTATGTAGACTACTAGCGTATTCAGTATATTTTGTAGTGAAGCTGGCAAGATGCTCAGGTGCCGAAAAACAATGACTGTCGCACCACGTCTTGAACTCTAGTCTTTGTGTCTAGTCACGAAATGGGAAACCGAAGCTTACCTTAACGAGTTCCTCGATCCTCCTGATTTGAAAGGGAGCAGTGGACGAAGTCTCGAAGAAGACATAGTCTGCAGAGAGATGGTAGAACTGAATGTGTCAGGTTGCATGCAAGAGGCAAGAAAAACTAACAAGGGCAGCACTGCACAAATGTACCCACAAAGCCTTCGTATAACAAAGTCCAGCTTAGATGGCAGTCAACAATTTAAAAAAAGAAAAATGCTGACCATAATGCTTGTATTCTACATGAACGCCAATGCTCCACAGACTTGGAGCAGAATGACATTTCAACTTACTGATAGTACACATAAAAACGCCCATACTATAACCCTTTTTTGTTTCATATGTGCAATATTGCACGCTACTTGCTTCTTCAAAACAAGGTAAGCAACCACAGTGCCAAGCTAAACAATTTCATTTTTTTCAGCTCTTGCAAAGAAAACTTAACGTACAGTTGTAGAAGAATACTTGTACACAGCATCAATATAAGCATGCATAACTCACTTGCTCGAAAACATGTCTATTTCACTTTCTTCATGCACAGAACTAGAGACCCTTAGCATTTTTAAAACCATGATTGGGCACCACTTGATGGAACACCTGTTAATACTTCAGCTGAGGCATAATCACGTCTGAACAGCTCCAAGTAGAAATAACAGCATCCCTTCCAACTGCTGCAAAAATTGAGGTCTAAACCTACAGGGTGGTGCATTACTTTTTCTCACAAGGGTAAACTGTTCACCCTTATTTAGAGTGCTCAGCTGTAGCACATTCAGGCAAACATTTTTGCCTAGAGCTTTGATTATACTTAGAGGCTTTGAACAGTTGGACACACCTGTCCAAACCTATGCCTAGCAAAATCCTGCACAGAAAAAGCTGCCAATCATGACACAACCATCTAAACATACTGTTACCAAGCGCTGCCAGAGATGAAGCTGAGGACAGTACAGAAGACGACAACATTTGCTGATGTCACGGGGGCTGGTTTCCATCTTGTATGCCTTGCAGGCTAGTGGACACGTAAATACTGTAAATATATTTAAACCACTCTTCTCACCCTAATTATTTTAGTGGAGGTTGTTGGCTATCGCAGACGCACGATGGATTTATGAAGCGGGCACTCCGTGGCTGCATCGGCAATGCCAGCTCACAGCAAGAATGCTTTAGGCATATCACCACCACACCGACCATCATCCTGGCACAAATGGGCGACTCTGGCACCTTTTCCAGGGCGGATAACACTGTCGTTAAAGATTGGCTTCAACTAAACAAACGGGTGAGCGCGAGCAATCACTCAGACCAGACCACCATGCTCGCTAACCTGATCTTTTACCTTGTGGTAACGGCATGCGTCTGGTTTGAGACTCACGAAGAGGAACTCACCAGCTGGGACTTGTGCAAACAAAAGCTCACCGTTTATTTCAGCAAGCCTCTTGCTCGCCAGCGTGCTGTGTGGAAAGACCTTGTGTGTCAACCGCCTTATCTACAGCAAGTAGTGTGTTTTCGAGTAGAACATACTAGAGTGGGCAGCCACCATGTAGCATGTTTGGTCATCTCGTCACTAGACCACACTGGTGTCAAATGTGTTGTTTCGATGGTCACAGCGGGCTATTGCTCTTACACTTGTGAAGCTCATCCACGAGCACAAAAACAATTGAACATTTACTCCACATATGGGTATGGCTGCAAATTACATTAACTGAGGACAGACCACAGCAAAATTAGCACTCAATGACTGTCAAAACTGCATGGGTGACACAAATTAAAACATGTCTGCCTTAACACCGCTATTGAACCACACAATTTCTATTGAACCACAGTTTATGTAGTTGCTGAGCTGTACTACTGTCACGCTTGCCAAGGCATGGTCATCAGGGCATATATATTATAAGATATTCAGCAGCTATCATAAGTGGATGCCAGTGGTAGGCTACTGCAGAAGTTTCCCTTAGCTCAGAAGCATGTTTTTCTTTCGTGAGAGCGAAAGAGCCTCACGAAGTCTAATGGCAACAGCACTTAATTAGTACTGAAAGTTCTCGTCACCCTAGTTACTAGTTAGCAGGTTAATTTGGCTTATGCACCTTTCATTCGTTCTCGATAGAAGCGGCTATCCGGTACTCCTTGCATAGTGACACCAAAAGTAACACGCTATTCGGTTCTTAAGCAAGACGTCAGCATTATTTGCAAAGGTATTTTATTAGGCTGCATCTTTTGTTTTCGTGCCGTTATTATGGCTTTGTTAGGTGTATTTCAGTAAGGAAACACGGGCAGAGCTACCAAGAAGCTAAGACATTCCAGACGAGAGCTTTATCAAGCGATTGTCGTAGCGGCCCAAGATCGTTAAAGGCAACTCTAAACGATGAAGCAGACCTCGGTACGCACCACACGTCCGGCATTTGACGCGCCGGCATCGCAAAAGACGCCAAAAGAAAACTAAGGATAGTGCTATCTGCGCTACTGTTGCGCATTCAAGCAAAAATGCGACAGACTGGAACAATCTCTCCTTCAAGTTCCATAACGCTGGAAATGCATGTATTTCACGTTCACAAATACGCAGACTGCATAAAATTGCTGCCGATTAACCCTAACTAGCGAGATACCCAATCGCCGGCAACGGCAAGTCACATACCTCCAACACGGTACATGTTGGCAGCCATGGTGGGTGACTACAAATCGCTGGTCACAGCAGAGGAGTTGTAGACGAAGCCGTGGTAGTGGGAATTGAGGCATGCATTCGTATTTTCAACTTTTCACGTGTTCACAGGCACGGACGCCGCGCGACCGGCGCCATTTTGGACGCTCAGTGCCAGTAGAAAGCAGCGGCGCCTAACCAGCGCTAATGTTTTACGATATCCCGTATATTCACAGAATGTACACTTTAGTGCAGCAATTTAAATGATCTCGCCGACATGCTAATAGCATGTTGTGGCTACAATTAGCTGCTCAAGGCATTTTTTAAGCACGGGCTACGGAGGCTGCGTATGGCTTCAAGATCGCCTTTGTGCGGCTTCGTAATCTCTGAACCAACCGAATCAAGCCGAAGCCAAAGCTCTGTAGCTGCGGCGCCTGCGCGCCGCATTCCCGCTAAAGCTTTGATTTAGGTGGAAGTCGGCGTTGAAGAGACGACGAATGAACCTTCGCCACGACGAGACGTGTACGCGTACCCTACATACGAGTGCTGTTACTTGTGAAGTGCTAATGCCCGAACATCGTAGCCGGTTGCTTCCCGCGTGATACATCTCGGCGACGCAACGTAAGCAAATCGAATAAACTGACGCTGTGGCAGTATGTCATCACAAGATCAAGACGAGTGCAGCAACAGTTGCAGAGCTGCGGACGCATCTTCGGAGGACAACGAGTTCGTACAGGCGATCAAAATTGAAGGCTCTCGCTATTTCCTCCACACCGTAGCAAAGCCCTCTGCCGCAAAGCCGACGGAGTACGAGCTCGTACTTGGCGACGGTCATCATTGTTTCAGCGGCCACGTGCAGATCCCCGATGGGTCAGAAGAGACGGCGCGTGCATTCGACGCAGCGCTCACCTCGGGCGGTCGCGATTTCGTTTACCGTCTCAAGCCGGCCGGCGAAGAGCAAGCTCGCTTCTCGTGGCTGCGACGGGTGTCGCACGGAATGCTGTCCCGAATAAACGAAACGCTGCTGCGGCGCGACGACGACGGTGGCCCCAGGTTGCTCGAGGCTGCACTGCGCATCGTGGAACAGCGCGACGCGAACCTGGCCCGACTGCGCGACGAGCTCCAGAGGACGCAGGCCGAGCAGGCGCGGACACTGGAAGCCCTGCAAAGGTACCAGCTGACGTCGTTCAAGCGTTCTTGCGGTCTGTTACACCCGCTCGACCAGGAGGCCGACCTCGCGTTTGTGTTTTTTGGTACACTGGGAGGAAACTGCGCCGAGTAAAGGAGAGGGAAAATAGCTACGATGGTTGACGATGAGAACAGCAGCAGTAGTACGTGAACACTTGTGTCGCAACCTTGAGTTACCACTCCCCTATGTCTCAAGAACGCGCGCACGCGAAATTTTATCAGTCACTCCGTCGCGTAAATACAGACATGTTACGCGTTTGAGGCGGGATATCATCCGGAGAGCTTTACACGCCAAGGTTCTGCCAGAGCGTCTCGAACCGAACGCTGTTACCATTCGCGGATACCATTGCAGGAGCGTGCGCCTCAAGGAGGAATTGGAAACCGAGCTGTACGCGAAGTTCAGCCTGGTGCTCAACGCGAAGAAGCGCTTCATCCGCGACCGGACCGCGACAGGACAGACCGCCGAAGTGGACGGAGCCGCTGCCAGCACCTCTGCCAGCCCGCCGGCGTCCGTGCCCGATCTGCTGGACCGGCTAGTGTCAGGACAGTAAGGCATCACTATATGATGCTATGGCCACTAAGTATGTGACCCATCCTTGTGCGGCTGCCTGCAGCCATTGTGGTGCCTGTGCTAGCATTGTGAATTTCACACACATCAAACAGTATGCATAAAATACTGCACATTTTGAAGTTATGTATTCTGTGTTCCTGTAGTATAAAGCTAACTTGAGCTTTATCAGCTGTATGCTGCATGCAGCATGCATGCAGCATAACTTCTGCATAATGCTGCATGCATAATGCTGCATGCAGCATAACTTCTGGTAAGCACACTGCATGCAGAGCCACATTTCAGAGGCACATCGGGTACCCAAACGACCCCTCACAAATTGGCTATGCAAAATGTATGGCACCGACTTCTTGTAGGAGATTGGTAAGGCAGACTGGCTTTAATCAGGTGGAAACACAAAACTAGGATGGCTGTCACAAGGCTACTGTATGTGCTTTCTGGCAGCAGTCCAATATGTGCACAGATTACACCACAGTATGCTCAACCTTTATGGTGAACATGAACAAGGTGGCGTCACACCTGTGCCAGGTATTCAGTAAACCTCACAACTTCTGAAGGGCATCATTTAATAACTTTGCTGTAACAGTATGGAAGAGCAAGCACTGCAACGATTGTCCCGTCAACAGCTGCTTCACTGGTGTTTTCCACCTGAGGGAGATTGCTCCAAGTGTCTTCCATGCTGGGCACGAGCATGCACAAAGATGAAACCTTTGTCGAAAATGAAACAGGCACGCACAACACAAGTGACCATGTGCTTTTCTTTTTTTTTCTTTCGGATGAGTGAAGAGGAAGGCGGGTGATTCAGATGTACTTGGTCCGTGTGAGTGCTTTCTCGGCATGGGTAGGGTCTGTGAATTTGGACCAGTCTGTCTGGCCCACAACAAAGCCAATGTCCCTCATACGCTTCTGTTGTTTACTCTCCTCTATGTCAGCCCACCGCACCTGCATAAAGACATCTCGTAAACAATGCTGCCAGGTGAGGCAAATGACATCAGCACTCACTCGTTTTTTGCCCGGCTCACTATGTCGTTCCTCATAGTCATCGGGCAACTGTAGATAGTCATCCATGGAGGTGTGTTTAAGCTTCTGGCTACTCAGGCCATCCAGCTTTACTGCAAGAAGAGGACGGCGTCAGTGCCGCAAGGTAGCGTTGACTTTGCAGCAATGTACATACAGAGTCGCTCTCCGCTGCTTGTAGTATCTGTCATCAGCTCCCACCGGCTCGGCTTGTGGACCTGTGCAAATACTCAGGTAACATTCGAGCTAGCTCCCTTCCCGAGCCGCAATAATACTCACGGGCTCGTCCTCCTCCTCCTCGTCTTCAGGTGCAGCATCATTGCCATTACCACCGCCATCGCCATCACCACCACCCACACTGTCTTCAGTGTCGGCTGGGGGCAGCTCTCCATCCTGCGCTCAGAAAGTTGCACGTTCTAGGCATCCACGGCCTTTGTCACAGAAAACAGAACTACTCAAGGTGATCAAAAGTGGTCGAACAAGGCATGTCTTGGGCTGAAACCAATCTTTCAACAAGGGGACCTATCTTCGTCAGAGCTTGATGAAAACAGGTTCTACTGTCGAAATGTTGGCTCTGCAGACCTCCCTTGTTTGATCATGGTTGATCATTATATAGCCTCATATATGAGATGGTAGCCGTGTAGGCTTTTATTTTCGCTTTTTAATATTTACATTGTGACATAATGTCTGAGAAAAGCATGGTCAAAGCATGGCCTCTCCAAGGTCAGACAACAGCAATGGTAGCAAAAAAGCAGCACAATCAAAACAAGCAGAAGGGTCTTCACCATTCAATACGGAGTACCTGAGGTGTCAGTCAGACAAATGCAGGACAGTTGCAGCACAAATGACGCAATCCTGTTTTTTTTTATTATTATTATTAATATTATTTCTTTAAGGCAACACCCTACCCCAGGCCTTCAACGCAATTTGGTGTTGAAGGCATTGTCCTGTCTAAGAGACATGCTGTTCCTTACCATGTCTTCCATCTCATTGAGTAGTACACTGCAGTCAAGTCGGGGGTATTGCCTGGGTGCTGGCTCCCAGGAGTCCACAATCTGTAGAAGAGAGACACAGTGAGCGGCTGCCCAGACATGGTAGCCTGGTCGTCAATGTGTACCCGTCGGATGTCCTCAAGGGAGCGGCCATGCACGTTGCGCCTGTGGCACTCCTCGGGATCTAGGCAGTCTGGCTCGCAGACGTACACTTGGAACCCATTCTGGCGTGCATAGCCTGAAAATTGCTCCAGCTGCTGTACCCGTGCCAGCACCGCATCAACAAGCACAAATGAGAAAAGTCGGCCATCCACTGTCTTGCGGAACGACTTCAGCAGGCTGCTAAAATACACGTCCTCCATGTCTGCCTCATACTCGTACCGGAATTCCTGGTGGCCGGGAAAAAGGGACAGTGCCATTCATAAATGACAAGGAGCCTTTGGTACAGGAGAACACGCAACAACCAAACCTCGTCTGCAGTACCCATTGACACAGATGCTACTGATATCTCATTCTTCAATGGCTGTCCCAACAAGTTGTCACATAACCATTGAGAGTGCTTACGCACAGTTCTTTAGAAGAGGCACATGCTGGTTTGACAATGGGAAACTAACCACAAGGAAAGCAATCCCCGCACTGGTGCAAATCTATGCACTCTAGTGGCTGAAGTGGCAGCATGCCATATCACATTATTTTCTAACGTCGACTTGCTCTGACTTCGGTAGCTGCTGATTACCATAGCTGATCAAACTTCTCTGGGTCTGCTGAGCACAACACTATTCTAAAAGAATTCACTAAGCACCATTTCTGTTAGGAAGCATTTCCTCTGACAAAACAAGCCCATTTAAAGCATCACACTTTCTCCCAACGTAAAAAAAAACAAATTGCAGTCATTTGTGTCCAATTTTGACAAACAATCACAATTTTCATTAATTTTGTGGGTAATTCCTTACTCTAACTCCTCCTGCCAGACACCTTTTTGATAGAAAAGCACCAAGCAAGCAATATTAATTCTTCCAAGAATCATGGCAGCCATCCTAAACACACAATCACAGACCAAAAAGAGCATGGCATTTTCATTAATGTAGCTCCGAGTCGCACAATTTTTATTTTTGTATGAGTCTAACTTCTGTCTTCTGTTCCCAAGCTTCAACACTACAACCACCATTCATCAGCAGGTAGTGCCCAATTTACAACTCTTCGCTTTCATAACAGCATGTGAATCCTCGAGGGATCCTAAATATAGGTCATATGTGGAGCTACTCGCCTTTCGTTTGACACGCTTGCCTGTGTCGGGATCAAGCTCGGACACCTCCACTTCCTGCATGAAGTAGTCATCAAGGGCAAGTACCCGCGGCGCTACACTTCCGGCAGCACCCATCTCACGCTCCTTTAGGAGCCGTGTCAGGTATGACTTGCCCGAGCCTGGCGGGCCACGCACAACCACGCACAGAAGTGGCGGACGTGACTCGCGGCCAGGCAGCCCCAGCAGGTCCTCAACAGAGATGACTTGCGGTTCTGGAGGCGCAGGTGGCGGTGCTGGTGGTTCTGGGGTACTATGACGACTGCCACAATCCCTGAATGCCGGTGGAAGTGCCAGGTCGTCAATGATTGGCAAGCGCTCGCGGAATGCTGCTCCATGACCATAGTCCATCACTGCACCAGCCAGAAGCAGGAAGGAGCTCTGTTGGAAAAACTTGCCAACCACATTAAAGTGGTGCTAAAATGGAATATAAGGTTGAGCTGCATTGGTAAATTACAGATCTTACATCTGCTATTGCCACGAGAGGAAGCTCTGTAAGCCAGAAGACAAGAGGCAATAAGTTCCCGTACTGGTTCCTCATGTCGTGGATTTTCGGATTGTTTACGCAGGTCAAGTTAGGTAGCAATGATGCACCAGCACACTGAAACTTCAGAGTAAAATTCAAAAAAAGGGTTTGGTTCTTATTTTTATTACTAACCAACATTCTTGTGCTAGAGGAATGAATATAAGGGTTATTAAAAAATACTTAGTCTAAACTGGTTTGGTTTCACTCTATGCACCACTATTCTAGTTAGCAAGCCAACATACCAGGGCACCAAATCTCATCTGCTTGTTTTTGTGGCTTTACACAAACATCAACAATGCCATGGCCACCACCTTACCTTTGGGTAGTTGCCTTTTCTCCTCTGCGCTCTTCCCATGGCCATAGTCAAATGACTCGAACCTCGCTGCGCAGAGCAAACAATGGGCGTTAGCCTAGACCAGTCAACAACCAATCTAAATTTTGTGCGCATGCTTTGTACAAGTTGCATGGAAGTCTTTGCTGGTTTAATGCAGGTGGCTTGCATTAATCTGACCATGACAAGAAATATCACATTGGCCATAATTACCTAAGGTTCAAATGAAGGGTTAGCGTGGTTAAAATTACACTAACTAAACATTAATGAAAGTAAGTAGTAGCAGATGCACTGCTGCTACTTCTAAGAGCTGGGAAAGCATTTCCATATGGAAATCACAAATATGAGCTACAAAGACCTGGTACTTATCTCGATGCACCTCCATTGTTCTTTGCAGCTACTTATGCTTCAACCTGACTATATCTGAGCTATGCTTTATTTGTAGCCTGCATTTGCAACACTTACCTACCTACCCTTTTTAGGATAATATAGGTCTTAACAGTTAATTGTGGGCTCTTCTAGCAAGTAGGCCTTTCTCTGATGCCTTTCAACTGTTCTGACATATGGAAGTGCATTAGTTATTAAAAGTGAAGCTGTGTGGTGCAACACTATGTTTAAACTGTTATATGCATCTGGTACTGCTAATGCCATTCTACAGTACTTCTTAGCACACTAGTTTTACTTTCACATGCTTGCCTACTCTTTGGCCAGTTTTACCAGGAAGATATTTTGCAGCCTAGGAGACTTACCACAAAGCAGTACAGGCTTTTGCGCAAGCCTAATGTTTCAATTTTTTTTTTAAATAAATGTTCATTATTAACTAGTGCAATGTTGCCTGTTCATTTTCAAGGCAGAGTAACACCTTGTAGCTCATTGGCTGTACTCACATGAAAGCATGCATGTATTTGCATAACCAGACCTTTCCCAAGGATCAATGAAGATGGTTTTGTGGACCTGGTGTTGCGATGTGGTCATAGAAAATTGTGCTTGCATGTGTTTCACTGGCAAACTGTACTGCACAATATGCAAACAGCACCTATAGCTAAACCTTTACTTTGGCACTTACATTAAAGCACTTACTTAACCTTATATTGCACAAGTGCTTTTTTAGATTTAGACAGTTTTGGCAAATAGTTTACCTGTACCCTCTAGCATCTGCTAGAACAAGAGATTCTAGCTGCTGGGCTATGTGAGCCACACTTGCAGCTGTTGACAATAGTGAGAAATATCACATTGCCTCAGTGTGGCTATGAGATGCTACCTGCCTGTACCTGCATCCGCTGGCTCTGCACTGTTGCGAAGCAGTGCTGCCACTGTTTCATATTTTCTTTGTTTAGGGACACCAAAAATCAAGGCCCAGGAAAGATTTCAACTCCGCTGCATTCAGCAGATTGCAGTTGAGAGATACACTTGACTTTTTCCACCATAAAATTAGGAATGCTAAATGCTGATGCTCTATGTTCCTGTGTAACCACATGCGTAACTTCTTTTGAAGAGCCCATTTGGTGGAAGGAGTGAGGTTTTCGGCACTGCAGACTTTAGCACATTTGGCCAAGCATAACTGAAACACTAGTCTGCCTCTTGAACCAGGCTAGTACTGCTGCTATCACAGATGCTTGCACAGAAGTATTGATTGTTGCATTGCTAGGAGTACCACGTGCACATCATTGTTCCAGCTAAAGCACTGGCTGATGCCTGAATATCCCACCAAGGTTGAATTTTGTAGTAGGTCCAGTTTATTAGGTTACATTTTCAAAGATTTGCTTGCCCGTTTCCTTCACAGTATAAAAGCCGAAGTGGCTATCCTCTGCAACGATGCCACTGAAGCTAATGGTGTTTTTGCTACAGTGGAACGGTGGCGCCATCTGTCACTGCTATGGTAAAAAGTACACTTCACCATAATGGTCCCAGATGGTGCCACTGTTCCATGGTACCAAGATTAAATTTTTTAGTTGCTCTTGCTACATACAATGCGCACTTTGGATTTATTATGGATGAAACGGGGTAAAGTATGCTTGTAAACTTGGTATTAAGGTGGACCCACTACAAAATACAAGCGTGTGAAATTTAGAGCCAAAATCAGCAAGCAGTTTAAGTGGAACAGTTATGTGCACTTGGTGCTTATAGTAATGCATCACTCAGTACATCAGCACAAGTGCATCTATGTGAGAGCGCAACTTTTCAGAAGTAGCACCTCCTAGCCTCAAAGTACTACAGTCATGCCTCCCCAGTGCAGTGTAAGCAGTGCTCTTGTTGACATACCTGACTTTTTGTACCCCTTGATCTCCTGTACAGTATATGGACACTGACCACTGTACAGGTGTGCAAGGGGGTAGGACACTTTTGGCAAACACTGTTTTGCACAAATGCAGATGCAGGTTCTTTATTTATTATTTGTGCTAGGCGTGGCAACTCACGATGAGAGGTGCTGTGGTCCGATTGCCAAGAGCAGTACTGTTGTGTTACAATCTGAAACTTGGAGCTTAATTCCATGTTCGTGGCTTGATGATAGGCAGATGCAACTGAATGTGTTACTAGATGCCCTGCCAAAACAGCCCTCTAATCTAGGCGTCGTTACCAGAGGGAGTGACCCATGGTCACAAATGACTCATCACCAAGAATTCCACAGCTGACATTGCTAATGAATGCCCTTGCTGCTGATTTACCTCAAACTGCTCCAGAAGCATGCTGAGCTGTTCTAAACTTCAGCACTGAAAGGCTGGTTTCTAAGCTTGCCTACACAAACCTTTGCCAGGTGCCAGAAGCCTAAAGGCCAAGTTGCATGCGAGGAGCATCTTCCGTGACATGAAAAATATACTCATCACCAGTGCTAAAATGAAGTGCCATAGAAATAGGCCCTACAATTGGTGCAAGCACCATTAATGGTGTCTAGGCAATTATCAATGAAACTTTTGAAGTATTAGCCTCTTCTACGTTGAAGTTGAATTCTTTCACCTAGATTAATGTTCTGCTTACACGTACTATACTGTGCTGCCTGCTGTTTCTCAAAGCATTTAAAAAAAGGGCATAATTATCACAAGCTTTGTCATCAAACTAAAGAGAGGGGCCCTGTAGCATCATATTGCCTCTTCTCATTTTATACGATTATTCTAGCTAACCACAGCTCATTTCTGAACTTAATGGCATTCAGCACATGAAAGATCACATTAGTATATAAATTAGCTCAGCTTAACATTACCCAGTATGTCACTGCATCCTATTAAAGCAAACCTCATATTGATAATCTTGAGAACGAGCCTTTTGTTTCGCATCGGGGAGTTGCATCAGGTCACCCTTAGTTTGGCCACGCAGTTTATGACTTGCATACTGCCCGCCTGTGAGCTAAACACCAAGCCCGAACATTAGGTTTACTCTGTGAAGAGCTTTCAGAGATTTTCAATGCTTAATCTCAAACAAAGGCCCCTTAATCCTACAAACTGCCCAGTAATTATGAGAAGCTTATCATATAGGGAAGTATTAGTACTGCCATGAAATACTGTGCTATCAATACGGCTGCAAAACTTTTTTGCCCACCAAGCCATTACACAAAGCTGCTAATTTGATTCAAATGTTCATGCAGCATCTTTTTCTTCTTAATTTACATATCCACAAGAATGTTTAAATGAGTACTGATATAAAATTCTCATTTTTTAATTTTTATTTTGCACTATGCGAAGGTTAGAACCCTCTGCACCTTAGAAAAACTACCGGCAAGTGCCCTAAATAATTTACTACAAAGCTTGTTTCTACAGACCAGCTTCGGTTACCCTGGAGGTGGACATATCATGACACCACAAAGCAGCGCCTAGCTCCGTTCCTGGAACCCATCACAGTAGCTTAGTGGCTATGGCGTTGCACTGCTGAGCTCAAGGTCCCGGGTTCTATTCAATCCGTAGCAGCCGCATCCAGGTGGGGAAGAAATGGAAAAATACTTGTTTACTTATATTTAGGTGCACATTAAAGAACCTCATTCCGTAGACACACTACACTACAATGTTTCAATAACGCCCAAACAGCACCCCTGAGTCTCTTGTCATTTTCTTACATCTTTCACACCAGTAAGATGGTCCTCACAGCAACTACTGCAACCTTATGTGGTTAAACTGGCACCGGACACTACTTTATGCCTGTATTTGACCAACTAGTAGAGGCAGTACTTCCACTGACCTGTATAATTGCAGCTGCATAATGTCATGCTCCATATCAGCTAATTGCATGCAACAGTCTGGTAGCACAGCAAAAAAAAGTGTGCGGCATATTTAGAATCTCTCTCTGGATCAAACAGAGGAAACATTCCCTTAAAAATCTCATATAAAGGTATGACACAGTGGAGCGCAGTGAAGTATTAGAGACGGCTGGTGGTACTAGCTAAAGGCCAACTACAACAAAACTTCACATTTATCTAAATTGGTTTAAATGAGTAGCCTACTACTGAAGCACTCTGCAAAGCTGCAGAGCTCTTAATTGTCTAATCTTCTTAATAGCCTTTGAATGGCAACTGAGCCTTTGTTTGGCAACAAACAATACGTGCATCTCATGGTTAGAGGATATGGTACACATCGCATACCATGGCCTTGGCAATTTTCAGTGTGTGACCTGCATAGAGTTTCTCACTTTATTACCTAGAAAGAAATCTGACGCTGCTGCGCTGTGGTATGCATGGGAATGCTGGTATAATCAGGCTTCGGATTGGCATCGTTCTTGGAGAACCAGGACATTTTGAAGGCACGCCTGGCAAGCACTGTTCCGTCTGTCCCAATGATTCATTTTCTACTAAAACGACACGCAAAAAGCTGTTTTAGCTTTATTATTACACAAAAACAGGTTCTCTTTTACAGAGAACTTGTTATTGCATGTACAATTATATGAAACGTAATAAGTATCAGCGGGCCGCTAAAGTTGGAGGGCAAACGACAAGATTCCTGCTTGTTTTGCAACAGTTTGTAGTCTGTTATTGCTTTTTTTCACTTGGTTATGCATTGTAGGTGAGTAAACTTCACTGGAAAATGTAGTATGTGTTAATGGAAACATTTTATGAAAATTTTAGTTTAAGAACGCGTTATTTGAGTAGCCATATCCAAGCTTTATACGAAGCCTTTAGACCAGCCAACACAAGCTTTGCAGACACATGTACCATCATTCACATGACGGCACAGCGCCCCTTAGGAAACTCTCATAGACGGTGGTGCCAGATTTCCCTCTAGGTGTTAGTCAGAAACTCTATGGTCACCTGCACCCCCTAATCTCAAAGACCATGCCAAGGGCTTGCCCTGGTTCTCAACCTTTTGGATCCTGTCTCATTTCTGGCGAGCACCAAAAACAAGTTTTTTTTTCAGTTTTGATATAAATTTCTATTTTAGAATGCTTTTTCTGGAACATCCACTTGTATTTCAGAAAGTAAAATTTTGCACAAAAGCTGCTATATATCCTATCTGAAGCTAGGCCTCCTACATGGTCAAAAACTGTGTTGCAGTTGGCCCTTAAATGAGAGACAGACTTATTTTCAAAATCAAAGTATCCAACGATCAAAGCAATCCCCTTGAATTTCGACACCCAACTACATATCATATAGTTGAAATAAAGAACTACTTTCGTACCTCCTTTTGCTTCTATGTTACAAATACTTGCAACAATTAGCTCTTAAGCTCATTAAATTGTTTCAATTCGAATGTGGAATGCTTAACAAGCTACCATTGACAAGCGAGCAAGCAACTCTAAAACAGACATATGCATCAGGTAATGCAACCTGCAAGCTAGTTGCCTGAAATTATGCATTTGCAGCATTGCATGAAACTGCTGACAAGGAGCATGGCTTCTACCTCTCGGCTATGAGCTGGGGCACTGAAAAGTTTCTACTGCAACCCTGGAAATGTCTTCCGTCTTTAGTCTTACTTTTTTTTCCCGCATAACTTTGAAAACTTCGGAATGTATGCTTCTAGTGAACCGACGCATTACAGTTGTATTAAACATTGACATGCTTCGCTTAGTGCTGTCAGCAAGCCAAACTATCGGAATGAAATTTAAGCAGTACAATTTTCAGAATGACCTTTTCGGAGTACTCTCTGCAATTTAAGCTTTTAGGCTTTATAAAGGAATGAATACCATATTTACACGATTCTAGCATGCACCTTTCTTGGCTAAAAAGAGAGTTCGAATTTGCGTGCCCGTTGCAATCGTAGCTAATTCTACTCATCAGAAACAAAACTGATTCTTAATTTTAAAAAACACTCAATGCACCGTAGCTAGCCGCACTGCCATTAAACTTTTTTTTTCATGCTTTAATTTGCACTTTGAATTTTCTAGTTTTCTGCATGTGTGGCATTTCTAATGCATTAGATGAAACTAAAGATGACTTTCTGTGGTCGGTAGACAGCGAAAATGAGGTGTCATCGGACTCCGATGGAGACTAGGCTAGGACTAGATTAGGCTGTGCGCATGTCTGTTTACCTTTGTACATTCCGTAAAATTGTTTTACGCGGTATGAGTCGACTCAGATTTCATTACTTGATGTGCCCAGTATAATCAGCATCAAGTTATTTTTTGGTTATGTTGGTGGTAATATAACCGTATCTTACAATCGGAGGTGCGGTAGAATCGTGCAAATAGGTACTAAAGCCACGGCCGGCATGAAAAGTGTATACAAGATGACCTAACCAGGGTTGCTCAATGGTTAAGCAATGATGGTAATTTCAGATTTTCAGCAGTTGACAATTTTCTACTAGTTGTCTACTGAGAGGATGAGCACGACTACTTAGCCACTATGTTTAGAGTTCTCAAAACATGCAAGTAATATTTTGACTAGCTGCAAAGATACTTAAACCCATTAATTTTTGTGTTTTCAATTGCCTTGATGGCAAAAACTAACTAGCAATCGAAGGCTTATGCAACTATCTTCAAGAACACAAGAGGCGTGTGCAATGCAATTTATTGCAGTTATGACAAACTTGAAATATGGCTTTGTCAGCCAGATGAGTTACTGTTGTCAATGGCGTACCACACAGGATTTTTTTTTTTTTCCATGCGAGGAGTCTGGAGAGTCCAAAAGCAC
Source organism: Dermacentor albipictus (assembly GCF_038994185.2). Classification (NCBI taxonomy): domain Eukaryota; kingdom Metazoa; phylum Arthropoda; class Arachnida; order Ixodida; family Ixodidae; genus Dermacentor; species Dermacentor albipictus. The sequence goes on from NC_091830.1 coordinate 6,565,108, forward strand.
TTATAGCGGTCTCCGTTGAGCTGCCGGATCTCGGAAAGAGTACAGTTTCACTACCCAACGCAATATTTGTTACACAACTAACTGTGTAAGGATGCCAATTCTGTCCAGTAAGAAAGCTGAAAATTTGACTAGTTTAAGTTTGTAGCAACAGCTTGTCTCATTACATTGCTTAGAAGTAAGAGACTTTTCTGCCAGGTTGGCCATAGACAAGTTATTCAGTCTCCTGAACTACTGTTTTTAACATTACGAGTTTTAAATCATAACTGCTTTTATGTTACATTATTTCACATAATGGGTTTTACATTATGGCTTTATGCAGAATCATCTTAATGTTCAGCACTCTTATGCTTATGTTCACCATGTATAAATAGCATTTCATTAAACTGCAAGTAGCATTTAACAGGTTTGTGTTATATGACACATGAAGGATGCACAATTAAACAGCTTCTACTGAAGGCTTGTGCTGAACAGGAATTAGGGGTGTGTGAACAGTGATATTTGAGGCCAAATCGAATAGCGCCAGAAGCTGAATAGAATATTGAATAGTTTTCTAATAATGAACAGCTGTTATCGCAATTAATATAAAACAATGTTCACATCCTAGTATTCTAAAAGTTAGCAAGTTTCTGTCATTAAATAGCATGTTACAAAACATTTATTAAAAGCACAAATGGAGTATTAGGAGCAAACAAGTAGTTTCTTCGCATACACAGGACTGTTCAGAGAGTGCAAGTGATCGCTGTATAGCCTGTGAAGTATGGCTACCTAAGCGACATAGCCTGTACCACCACAGAAGTTCTCATGTTTTATGTCTATACTACGGCTGCGGTAGTCAAAACTTACGGTACTTTTGCTCCAATTTCATGTTTAATTGGGCACAGTTGAAGTTTTGAAACAGTCAAGAAGTATTAGAAAAATTTTGCATTTAAGAATAGCGACTATTTGATTTGTTATTCTAAAGTTTCGAATATTCGCACACCCCTAACAGGAATCATTAAGTTACAGGAGTTGAGATTTGCTTTTGCCAACATTACTATAGGTGCAACATATCACTGCTAGATTTACACCACTGTACACAAATGAACTGCACCTTTAAACATCATATTTGCAATTATGGCCAGTGTTGCAATATCAGGATAAGTTGACAATATACTCAAAGCTATGCCACGTGGATAACCACTGCTTGCTCTCGGTCTAAGCAAATGGGTGCAATACTTTTATGTGTGCCTCCTGATTTGGAGCAGCAGAAATTACTTTTTAAAACGAAAGTGACTCCCTTTACGAGAAACACTTTTAATATGATGTCTATGACTTGGCACACACATCAAGGATCTTCATTTAGTTCCCACAGATAAAGTAAACTTTCGCTTAGTAAAGATTGTAGTAAGACCAACTGACCTTTACCGTTATTTCATGTTCGCCTCAAAGGGAGTCTGCTTTAGACTAATGTGCTAGAAGAGCAAGCAAATATTTTTAAAATGACGATGGTGCCAATTAGTTTCACCTGTATAGTAATACAGTCAAACCTCGACATAACAAACACGGTACAACGAATTGTAAGATTTAATGACTTAAATGCAGAAATTTCCTTGCTCATATCAGCATGCAATGAATGTGCTAGTAAAGAATATTGGATATAATTAGGGTGTTTTCGTGTCAAATGCGACTTTATTACAACAAGGTTTGACTGTAATACAGTACTGCTGCACGAATGGCTTACATTTTTCGCTTACGTGATGTTCTTTCTCCTTCTTTTGGAAGGTATGTTTTGCCAACTGCTTACTGTTGTGCATGTGTACAGTGGTAGCATATCCAAGTATCGTCCCTGTATAGATTGTCCTCAGTTTGAGTCCTCTCAAATTTCTTTATAGACTTCTGACTGATTTAGGGTCTCTTAGAGACGAGGCTCCCTAGCGCAGCACGAGTGCCTGCAGACAGACACCGCACGACGTGGGGAGAGTGCCAGAGGCACTTTGCCCCCCCCGCGCTGCCCCTCCCCCCCAAGCCCCTCTGCCCAGCAACTCCATGCAATGGATGTGGCCGCAGAGGGGGCCCGAGGGAAGACAGCGTGTCTCTCTGCTGGTAGACAACATACATGAGAGGCCCTTTATTCGCAACGATGGCCGGCTGCTACTTGGCTTTACCTCCTCCAGGCAGGTCGGCTGGCCGATGACCGTAGTCAATCACTTCGGGCTCCCACGGTGCCTCTGGCGGCTCCTCTGCCCTGGCCAGAGTCAGCCCCCCAGAAGAAGAGGAACAGAGCGTCACACACACACAGGAAGAGGGCACAGGCATGAGAAGAGAACGAGAAGCAGAAGGCTTCCATCCAAGCCTTTCCAAGTGTGCCCCCTCAGTGCCGTGCTATCTCCACAGCTCTCTCTTTGGAAGTCCGGCAAAAAGTGCGCACCCAGTGGTGGCAACACTGGCAGATTTGCGAGCAATGCTTTCAACATGGCTTATTTTGTTACGATGGGAAATGCAAGCACGTGGCCTGAGCACAATGAGCACCGAATTGTAGCTGTTTATGTGGACATCAGAGCAGACTGTCTGTCTGTATGACGACTCTACATCAACCTGTTTGGTACCTGCTACTTCGTTGTGACAGAATGAACGCTATTTCATGGATGCTGAAAAATTCCATTTTTAGCACGAAGTGAGACTGAGTGTTTGGAATGTTGCAAGCTGATGCTGCCAAGAACAAGAAATGACCCCTTTCATAGTGGGCTTCAACATACAGCCCGAAGCAAAGAAAAGCAACTAATCAAGCCTGCATTCAACAAGCCTAGCATAGTTGTTTTTTTTTTCTGTGTGCGCTCTTTTTAAAACTGGGGCTGATCTACTTTACTGTGAAAGTTTCTGTGCAAACTAGCAAAGTTAAACATCAAGATAAACAAGCAAAACTTTCATATGCAAAGCAAACAAATTTTTGTCAAAGTTGGCTACAACGTTATCAAATTAATTTTGGACTGTAGAGAAACACGATTAACTACATGATTAGCTGATACTTATCCAACTGGTTTGACAATGCCTACGCCACAATTCGGCACATCTATTCGAGACGATACAGTGGCAGTTGCTGTCTGTACTTGGATCAAACAATGGCTAAACTATTCAAACTGAAGTGTAGTCAAAACACAAGTCTACTGGGATAGTGGAAGTTGCAGTGCTGGCAGTGAAAGCTCTTGCTGTCTGTCTGTCTTAAAGTGCGAAGTGTTGCTGTACACAATATACACATGTATGCATGCATGCATTTAACATCTATATACATGGGTCCTTTCACATTACACTAAATCGCAAGTGCAGAACCACATACACTAGCAACACTTAACCAGTATATAGTGCGAGTTTCACACTCCATGCCTAACAACAGCTGCAGCCATGTAGAGCTTCACGAATTTGTACAAACCCAGAAAGAAAGTAAACAGCATTGCTTCTGTGTTTTTCATTAAGTGCAACGAAAACTTCCTCATTACACCTCGCATCAATCATTAAAAATAAATCACCTGGCAGAGCAGATGGTGACAGGAACAGTGCTTACTTCCACAGCACAAACCAGACGACAAATACAAGTGCTTGGATATGTCCCATGCTCTAAATCCTGTTTTAGGTGCCGTTTCTTTCATTACACAACTGCCAAATAAACTACAATTAGTGTTCCGCTGACACAGCAGCATTTCAGACATGGGTTTGCATCACCTTGCAACTTCCTTTCAATTGTTCAATGACGGCTGTAAAGCACTGAAGTGTACACGCTGCCGGCATTTACCAGTGTGCATCCTTTTTGCCTGTGCGAACTAAGAGACACAAAGAGTGAATTGCCCAAAAGCCCAGCACATATAAAGTGACCTGCCCACTTTTCATGATGTTGCAAAAACAAAGCACCATCTGCAGCATTTCCACACAGACCCATTCAAGTACATGCTGAAGAGTAAGCTGTTTCAAAGCATGGATGAAGCAATGCAAAAGCCTTAAAGGCCAACTGCAACAATATTTCACTTTGCCTAAATTGGTTATGCACGTACTACTGAAGCAATCTTGGCGAATCTGCAATTCTCTCATTCGAAGCTTTTAAACAGTACCAAAGCAGACAATGTGTGCGCCTCGTGGTCAGAGCATATGAATAAGTCTCAGCATGCCACATCTGACATTTCTCTGCACGCCGTGGGCAGTCACGGAGAGGAAGTCATGCAGAACTTCCAGTGAGGGTTAACGATGGCATATTTTTGTGTATGTGTGCATGCAACATAAACGGCTATTTTTGCTAGCTTTCTGCAAAGCACCTACTTTTATTTAAAGCATAAATGTTTGCACAGAAGCTACTGTATATCTCTTCATGAAATTCTTATGGGCTTCTTATGGACTCCAAAATCTTGTTGCAGTTAGCCTTTAAAGGGTAGCACATGCAAACACTTTTCCTGTGCAGAAACATACTTCTAATTATAATGTAAAGACTAGACAAAAATGAATGATACATGCATGTCAACCTCTCAGCCAGGGTTCGTACAGAACATTTGATTTGAAGGGTGACGAAGGTCAAAATTCAAGGAGGGAAAAACAAATCTTATTCGTGCACACACACTGAAATATAGTGTAAACTCCTTCGTAGCTGCTATTTCTTGCAGCTACGCAGCAGCTGCTGAGTTGGACACACGCTTCAAGCTCTTCAGGTCACTTTTCTAAGCAGACTATCTCATTGTCATGATGTCAATCGCCTTCTGCCATGATGGTTAATAGTGTCCGACCTCAGCGAAAAATACTCATTATGCTAATATCAAATGGCTGAAACTTACTTTCTGTCCGTCATTTCTAGAGCCTAGGGCTCAAAAGTTGAGCCTGATGGCTGTTGTGTAAACCAACAAGCAAAATAACAAAATGGTAGCATGGCTTGGTTGCTAAATCTGGCTTTGTCTAGCTGCACGATGGCAACGGCGACTTAAACAAGTCTGGCTGGTGGCTTTTGACGCCACGTTACAGAATTTTAGTGACACTTCTGCAATAAAATACTATGTTTGTTTCCCGATAGACAGCGCCTATGGCATAGGCATTGTGATGAGTTTGTTACTTTGAATTTTCAAAAGTAACCTCCAAGCCCAGTTTACAAAAAATTCAAGGAGAAAATTTATTTTCAAGAAGGTTTAATGGCCTTTGAATTTCTTTTTCTAAGTGCACGGGTTTTCAAGGAAGTGTACGAACCCTGCTCAAGGCACCTTGATTAGTTGTGAAGCACATGCACCAGAGAGAGATATTCATGCTACCATACCAACAGCATCAAGGAACAATAAAAGAAAGCTACAAAACGAAAGTGTAAGTACATTTAGATATGCTCGCAACCTCACTAACACCTGAATAATACTTGAGCATCAGGGCAACATGCAATGGGGTTATATGTTTCAGGGAGCTATCTGAATCATCAAGCAAACACTTGAACGGCGTACCAACAGCATGCTTTACGTTGGACTACTGCAGATGCTTCCATGTATGACGGGTTCAGAAAACGGTGCTAATTTGTGCTCAACAGAAGCTATTCAATCTAAGGGAATATGTCAGCAACGTCTATGAAGTATGCTTGTTAATGGTTGACCTACTGATACATAGGTAGGCAGTGCTTGTTGGCAGCAATTGAGGACACACTTCCCAACTATTGTTGTCGTTTCGGTGCAACAAAGCCACCAGCAACGTGGTTCCTGAGGTGTATTTATTTATGACTGCTTCCTTGGAGCAATTGTCCTTTAGCTGCCACTAAGGCACTCAAGTCATTGCACTGTCATTACTGCTACCGTCTGGTATGCTTCAAAAGCTTGTTGTATTATTCTAGTCGCTAAAAGCAAGTGTCGCATCAGCAGCATCAAGCATTTTCACTCCAAAAAGAAGTACAATGTTGAGACACTGGTGTCTACATTTTTTTTTTTTAAAATGTTCAATTTACTAGAAGTGCCGCAATAAGATTTCAAACTTCTGGCTGAATTCTGGCATTAAATTGAGACTGAACAGGCAGATGCAGGGGAACCTGCCTTTAAAACTGTAAATCCACTCTGGGCCAAGCACTGGGAGATAAACAGCAATGCGCCACAGAGAAAAATCCAGCCTTACTGCAGGCTACACAGTGGAAATTTCCATCAAATTAAATTCCCAAGAAACATTATAATGGATAATGTGCTGTGGTCATATAAATGCTTCCTTCTGGAATTATCACCTTGAAGTTCTCTCCACTTAGGCAGCGGTCTACACGGCAATGCGCATCACATACTGTTCATATACCGCAATGTTTCTCTCTCTTGTTTTTGAAATAGAAGAAAATTAGGCGCATAAATGATCCCGGAATAACACAGCCACAAGAACCTTGCTGTAGTACATTTTGCCCGAATGGCCAAGAATGCTACATTGTATTAAAACTGAACTGCTATCAAGGCCATTTATCTTTGAAGAATGTAGAGACACAAACACACGAGACTTTTCAGCGCTACAGCTCGCAAAGCTGTTACTGACTTAAAGCACAGTAAGATGTTAGTTGGAGCTCATCGAGATGGTAGCAGTATCACTGACGACAGAAAGAATATCCTGGGACATGTTTTACCAAAGAATACAATAACATGAGAAGGCATGGAGGGACAGAATATTGCGATGGTACGGGAAAAGTATGAGAACAGATGTGAGGACAGGCTTGCACATTTAGTGAAAAAAGATGCATGGCGGGAGAGAAAAAAGAAGAAAAAAATGCACGCTGAAACGACGATGAAGACGCTTATACTCGAGGCACAGCACAAGCACTGCATGCACGTGACGCAGAGACCACGCCTAATGGCTCGGGCACGCAGATGGCCATCCAGGTGGCATGATCGGCGTACAGGCAGCCGCCGACTCACCAGGGGGGCGGCGGCAGCCGCCGATCCCAGTCAAACGGTGGCTCGTCCGGGTACCTGCATTGCCCATGGGACCGAGCGCTCTACCGAGATGCCAGACATGCACTGCATGCTATAATAGTGTGTGTCACACTCTTGAATAGACGCTTTTGGATGCAATGCATCATCTGCTTTTATTCCTTCCGGTGGGAGTCTGACTTGTCCCCATGTACTGGCTCATTTTGGGTGCCACTACGGTAGACTTCCATTAGCTTGACTCCATATAATTTAATTTTGTGGTTGATTTGATCTCGACCGAAGGTCCCTGCTGGCACCCATTCATTTCTATGGGCCCAAACTTTCGTTACTTCGATCCTGAAATTGGCCTTCAGTGGATAATTCAAGCCCGACCAGTTGGCATACACTAGTGAGACTGCTATATTGACACTAATAGCAACCCCTTTAATAACAGCGTGTCTCGGTGGAGCTCAGGGGACAGTAAATGCATCGAACACAAGTCATTTCCCTGCGAAAATACCTATTTTCAGCCTGCTCACAGTAGCCCACATTTATGTAGAAGTGCTACACATACGTGAAGATCTTGTGGGATCAAAATGCACATGTGCCAAGCATCTCACGTACGCACATGAAATCTGTTCCCTTGCGCTGCGTGCCCTAATGTATGTGATAGGCTCGGATAACTACAAGGCAGAGAACGCAGCACAAGCTAGCAAAGACATGCAGTTCACAAGGTGCGAGAATCAAGCGTTGACTCCGATTCCTGCTCGTTTTGGTTGAACTTAGCTGGAATAATGTTTACATCTGCCAGCAGAGGGCACCAGAAGCAACAATATAAATGTTTGTGAGGCCTCCACCCACAGACTGTTGCATACATGAAACTACATGTGTGGCACGTAGCACACATAGAACTCTCACATTTGCATGTGGAAAGCTTCTGCGTACACGAAACTAAAACTGTGTAATGTCTGATTGTGGAATTTACCCAATTCTAATGCGCAGCTTTCTTTTCCCCAAGAAAACTGGGCCGAAAATTGCCTGCTAAGTGCAATCAGATACAAAACCAGGGGAGGTATTCTGTAGGAGTCCACCTATTGGACATGTCCATTTCGTCTGCTGCTCAAATACCGATTGGCTGTGGCACCTTGCTGATCAGAACACCACCAGAATATGTCTCTTACAGAATAAGTCCCCTGAACCGCATTCGTATGCTTCACCGCACAACATGGTTGTATTGCGGCGAAGCCGATATCCAAAAAACTGTGCGGTTAAGCATACTTTAGAAAAGTGGCTGCCATTGGATCCTTGCTAACTTCTCTTGCTAAATAATTGAATGCGCATTAGATTTATATTTTGTTTAGGAGCATTAATTCCAGTTCTTCGTTAGTCTCCTACTTTGGACATGCACAAAGCAGGCACAACTTTGATTTGGGGGTTTGATTAGATTAGACAAATACTGCCAAATGAATCGTAGGGATGTCACAACGTTATTGTTTTTTTTTTTCTGCACCATTTAATTTGACTCGTCGGATAACTAGACCAATCTCACTGATCCTACCAGGATCGAATTAACGGAAGTTGACTGTAAGTAAGCAGGCTTGCATGCACTATTTTAACGGGTTTCCTCTTTGGCTCAAAAGAGATGGCTTTTGATTTTAGTGACGAAGTGCCAATGGCACATGGCAGTACTTTCACATTGTTTTGAAGTTAGGGCCTATATGTCACATACACTCATGAAATTCTTATTTGGGCTCACAATAAAACTAAATGGCATCTCTTGTGTATTTCCCCCCCAAATTTGCAATGGCACATAAAGGGATTCTAACATTGAGACATCATCCACTGTAGGTGTGCAGTGTGGTGGACAAATCCCAGAGTCTCACTGCTGCAGTCACCTGCATCTTTATTTCAACCACTACCCTGTATTTCCTAAAATGTTACATTTTTGTTGTGCATTTTTCAATAAAGCATTTCCTTGCTTAACTGCTTCTTATATTAAAAAAACAGAAGCAAAAAGCCACCATGATATGCATCTTGGTCATCTGAAAAGTGAGTCACTTTAAAGATATGGATTGATTTCACTGCCTATCAAAACAAAAATTCCAGATGAATCAAATAACAAAGCCAAGTGCTTATCAGGAATGCTGACAGAAAAATGCAACCTTGTTACAAAATTAACAGTGAAGACAAAGGAGCAGTAAGTGCTCAATCTTTACACCTTTAAAGTTGTTATCATGGTAATGCAAGTCGCTGTACATTAATAAACCCGCAATGCTAAATAAAAAAAGTAGCAAGCCTGCGTAACCCACAGGAGCTTTTTAGCGCTTTCCACAAGTCTATATTACAGCACATGCATAGGTTTTGTGTATGCTATACTGAAGTTTTTCACTGCCAGTAATAAGCTGATCTCATAACTAGTTTTAACACTGCCACAGAGGATGCTAATATTTCTAGCTATCAGGAGACTGAATGACAATTACGGTAAGGAACATAGAGTTGTAGGTTTGTTTTTTATATATTATAATTTCCTCCCATAAAAAATTGCCTGAAGCCATAGGACTGACGGGTAGTGGGGCTACTAATTATGGATGGGGTATTCATGATGAATGAGGTGTGGGCAGGGAGGTGTAACCTGCACCAGTTGAGAAGGCATCATCAAACCCATGGCGTTGCAAACTGAGCCCCGATAATGATTTATACCATTATATAAAGTAATTACATCTCCAATGCATTGCCCACTGACCATTTCTCACAAATTACAGAACGCTTGACCACCCCAATGCAGCCCCACAGCCAATGCAGTCAGATTTTACTGTGCACATTCGCTACAGTGGGATGTAGTTTGCGTTTTATTGTATGACTGTCTACATTGTACACAAAAGCCAGTGACGTACAGTCAATTCAAGTTCATTCAACTTCAGTTAAATATAATTTTTGAATCATTCAAATGCACTGGAAAGCCCCCAGCAGAAAACTTGTCATGGGAGGATAATTAGTTTAGTACGAACTCGAAAACGTGCTGCTTCAGTTCGTTCAACCCCCACAGGTGCCCCTCCTATGTGCAGCATTTAGTGAACGCTTGAAAATCCAAGAAATTCAGCACATGATGCTACTGTTTCCCTGGGCGCGAAGCTGTTACTTAAATTTATTTTTATCTTTTAGTGGCTGACACTCCTTCCACCCATGGAGCCATTTGTTCACCCTTGGTTCATGGGAAACATAGCTTTTAAACATATCGGCATTCTTTGCCTCATAATGGCTGGGTTGTGCTTTAAAAGAAAAAAAAAATGTGATTACAGACGAATTCAAGCAATAAAAGAGATCTTAATTCATTTTGCCACCGTTAATTTGACCTTTTGGATAATTGGACCAAATCATCCGGTCCCACAAGGTTTGAATTGATCAGAAGGGACTGCAGCAGTAAGAACGTCTTTTTATGCATGTAAACATTTACGAAGCATATTAGCTCTTGACGACTCTCGTTACGCCTTCACACTTGACTTGCAAGCACTTCAAGATTTTAGATTTCTGATCAATTTTATGTTTGCTAAAGGAGCAGGCAATAACTTGGTAAACACAGCATCAAAGACAAAAAGACAGCGGGTGCACGTGTGGAGATTTTTTGCTTAGTAACGTCGAAAACTGGGCTGTATAGTTGATTTTGCATGATTCAGAATGCAACAGAATTTCGGTTTATAGTCTTGTTTGAAGTAATACTGTTACATTTTGAATCGAAGCCTAGCCTCAAGAAATATCCCACAATAAAGAATATCTATAAGCTAATTCCTAAATGCTATATAAAACCATCAAATACAAGCCACAATAGTTTGAATGTTTGAAGACTGACATATTAGTCATATCAAAGCCTCATAAAACAAGTTCCAGTGCTGTTGTATTTTTCTGACGGCCCAGTGAGAAAAGTGGCAATAGGTGGATGAATTGCAGGATCCCACTGATATGTTCCCAGTAACTGCAGAATGGTGGCATAACTCTGATAAAATGACAATAGGTTCTTGTCTTCCCAATTGCAATGTTTGCTTTTTTCTGATAATCCTGTCAAAAATGAACGAACAGGGTTATAGTAGTGTTAATTGTCACAAGATTAACAAATTTTTCCAGTCGTTGCAAATATTTTGAGAATCCAATGGCGCCATGATTTCACATATCTAGAATAAGCAATACAACTTCATCAGATGACAAGGCACAGAGCCTTTACAATGCAGACTGTGCAGGGATGTGCTAGGAGACATCCACTAGAAGACTGTTAATGAGGTACGCGGTGACACATACGAGAGAGCATTAGCAACTGAAGTTTATTGCAATTGCATGTGTTCATATACAGGCACATGATTCCAAAGCCATGTGACAATCATTGTCAATCACTCTGCTGATTTAAACAGGCAGTTCTTCTTGCGGCAAGAATGGGCTGCTGAGCACGAGGTCGCGGGATCGAATCCCGGCCACGGCGGCCGCATTTCGATGGGGGCGAAATGCGAAAACACCCGTGTGCTTAGATTTAGGTGCACGTTAAAGAACCTCAGGTGGTCAAAATTTCCGGAGTCCTTCACTACGGCGTGCCTCATAATCAGAAAGTGGTTTTGGCACGTAAAACCCCAAATATTATTATTATTATTATCTTGCGGCAAGAAAACAGATGGTTAATTAGGTAAACATAAATGGTACTAAAGTTGCACATTGGGCTTGTTGGTATATAATGATGGAGGCAAAAGGCGTAGTGCATCAGAAACAGGGCAAAAGAAGAACACAGACGACACACACGTTTGGCACTAAACGTGCATGTCGTCTGTGTTCTTCTTTTGTCCTGTTTCTGATGCGCTACGCCTTTTGCCTACATAAATGGTACCTTGCCCGATTTTAGCTTTTGCTTCTCTTTATTTCTATCTTTGTGAGAGCTGGTTATGCAGCAATTTGAAAGAAAAAGCTGCAGTTTCACCCAAAAGGCGAAGCGCCGACTGCAATAGCAAATTAGTAGATGGCTATACGAAGTAAGGATTGTAATTGTATCAGCCGCATAGGCTTGCAAACATTCTAAATTAACAATGATATGATGTGTAAGCAGGACTGAACAAGGGCGTAGAAAGAAACAGACACAAAGAGACAGCACTGTTTACGTGTGCCTGTTTTTTCCTACATCCTCGTTTAGTTGTGCTTACACATTCTATGATAGATTCAAACCAACTAGCCTGCCAACATGTTTTAAATGAATTAACAAGCACAGTGTCACGCGCGCACAGGTAAACATGAACATATCTCGCTCGACGAGTGCGGAAACTTGCTGTCAAAATTCTGGAGTGAAGAATCACGGCAGCAACAGCGATCGAATTGACCTTCACGCATCTCTCGCTTCAACGCGAACAAAACGTTGAAAGCACAGTGTGTACCAAGCTACCGGCACTACGCACACTCTGCTATCATAGCAGATCGCCTTGAAGATGAAGTCTGCACGGGCACGCACTTTGGACACGTTGCAAATTGCTTTCAAGACAAGGTCCACACGGCCGCGCCGTAAGCAGCAGCCACTGGTGAAGAACGCCGCCTCCCCCCCCCCCTCCCTCCCTCGCTCGCACATGCGAGATTGAGCCATGTTCACCAGCTCACCCTCGCACATACAGTATACAATGCGCGGCAACGATTTTATCACCCATGGACTTAATGTGGGACCTCACGGCAACGGTGGCGGCAGAAATGCGGCTGGAGTGTTCATGTAATTGCTACTGCAATAAAAAGTAGAAGACAACGACAGTCATAGCAATGTGCCGACAGGTGCCCGTCTTTGCAATGCATAACATTTTGGCCATGTTCCCTTTAACCAGTCATTTACAGAGCAATGACGGTGGTTGTTTCAAGTGTATTAGTAAACTATCTGTTTTGTTGTTGCAAAAATAAATGTACTTGTTTAACTTTCTCCGGTTGCAGCTTTTCCCCAGCTAAATAACCTTAAAAATATTCACTTGGCACAGAACACGCCTGCATGTATTGGAAGTTTCTCGAATATTTTTGACAGTTCTATCTCTTGTTTGTCGTCAGCAAACCTTGTGTATTCTGATTTTATGTGCAAGGCGAATTGCGCAGCACTTCCTGGAAGTCAAGCGGGCACCAGTGATTACGCTGGAATCTTCGATGAGTCATGTATAAAAGCCTACAAGCTTGATCCGCAGAATCAAATGTTTGACAATCGCCGACTCTGCTCGCCACTACTGTTGTGCTTGAGTGTTACTTGTATTGCCGAGCACCAGTTCACCCAATAAAATGTTAAATTTGTAACTCACAGTTCTCGCACTGTGTATATTCTTCACCATCACTAAAACGTGACATCAGGTGGAGGTACTACGTTGTGTAACGAAAAAAACCTGCAAGCCCAAAATTTGAGGACATGGTCAACATCCTTATGGACCATTGAGCTAGCTGCCGGCTTAAAAAGTTGCTGCGGGAGCAAGGACTTCTACCAAAGATTTCCAGAAAGACTAAGGCCAAGCCAACAGCCAAAATGGCAGCACTCGCGTCTCCGATCATCCTTCAACAACACAGGGTGCCACTGACCCTTCGTGGATCATCAGTTAAGACCCCGAAAGCTGGCTGGAGACATACAAAAGGGTCGCAACACTCAACAAGTGGTACTCCAAGGGCAAGTTACGCCATGTGTACTTCCCCTTCAAAGGTACTGTGATGACCTGTTTGAGAATCAAGAGACAACCCCATCAACATGGGACCTGTTTCACAACGGCCTCCTGCGGAACTTTGCGGGCATCATATGCATGAAAGTGCAGAAGCGCTGATAGAAGCCGAAGTGCAGCTCCCGAGTGAGAACATTGCTGTTTACACGGAAGAGGTGAGCCGTCTTTTCTGCCATGCCAACCCGAACATGTCCGAGAACAAAGTTTGTTCCCTGATGCGAGGAGCAAAGCAAGAACTTTTTGCCGGATTAATTCACAACTCACTGAAGACCGCAGTGGAATTTTGAATTTTCATCAGAAGCCACAGCCATCAAGAAGATGCTATAAATGCGCACCAAACAATATGATTGCCAAATGGTTATGCCAAGTATGAGGTCCAAGCACTTGAAACCAACGACTTGGGCAAGAACCATCTGAGCAATTGTGTGCAAGGAGCTACAGAGGATGTTCCCAAGGTCGCAGCCTCAGATGGCCTCGATCGCTTATGTCGTGCTAGAAGAAACCCAGCGGTCATTGGGAGTTCCCGAAGTGCTGCCGGAATCCCCACAGCCACAGCCTGAAGCAATGACTAACACCGCTGTTGCTGGCCATCAGTCTGCCTTCATGCCTGCACCACGGCCCTGTCACACCGCAATTCCATCGTCAGCTTCTGCCACCACCGCCTGTCACGTGGCTTTGGAATCACGTACCTATACAGTAAAAGCTCGTTAATTCGAACCGCAAGGGGAAGCCGCTTCAGTTGGAATTAACGAAAGTTCGAACTAACGAAAGTGAAGGAGGGCAACAGTACACTGCGATTTGGAAGCAGTAGGGCATGTCAGGAATTTGGCGTGTCAGAAAGTGATGGCGTGTGCCGCGGGCACACGCCATCTTCAAGTCGAAGCTCTGGGTCCGACTGTGCCACACCACCGATGTCCACCGAAACGAACGTTAGCCGAAGCTTAACACCATCACAATGAATCGCGACGGCCGATACCTCCTAAGCTGAAAACAGAGGTGCACCACCGATGAAGACTGCCGAGACAAAGACGCTGAACATGTGAAGGTGGCGAAGGCCCGGATTCGTTGGTTCTTGATTGCAAGCGCAGCTGCGACGTACTTGATTCGCTGTGTTTTGGAGCTTGCCGTGCCATCTCCGCACAACATTAGCAGCTGTACAAGATTTGCAAAGCCTCCGAGATTCGCAATGGGCAAGAAGTCTCGGAGGTTACGTAGAACGGAGAGGCGGCAGCCGCCGCTGCCTTCTGGCTGACCCCGCGTCGGTTAGATTTTTTTCTGATTTTGCCTTCTCTCGCCGTTCTCTCCGTTTCGGAGGCAATACAGCCTTGTGTGTAGGTAGTAGGCGCGTTTCTCTAGACGTGTGCCAGGCGAGCGTAGTTCGAATTATCCGTGAGGGAACCTTCTCGCGTTCGAATTAACGGACTTTTTTATACATAGACTTCTGTGGAGCTTGGCCGGACCAAATCGTTCAGTTCGAATTATCCATAAATTCGAATTATTGAAGTTCGAATTAACGAGCTTTCACTGTATATGAATGTGTCACATCGCAATATACTTCAGTTGCTAGTGTGCTCCCATATGTGTCATTGCGTGACACATACAATTATAGTAGTGAAAAATGCAAGAAACTAAACTTTGACCTTCATTTTCTTTTCTAATAATCAACCTATTATCACAGAATTAATGAAAATAGAGCTTTGAAAGAATATCTAATGCTACTGTGGTTTCCTTGTAAAAATTTCAGTACCTCAACTGCCAAGAATGAGATGCTCTATGCTGTCGATAGTCTCTCACAGCAACGGTGAGTGATATACAAATGCTTAAACAAATTGCCATTACTCCCTCACTAACCACGAAAAAGCGGAACATTGAACAACCAAGGGCACTGCACTTATAATTTCTTGAAATATCAAAATCGGGTTGTGTATATTAATTCAGGGTGCAGTTCAACCCGGATATATCTAATCTGAAGAGGATTACAAAAAAGTTTGAAATATAGGTAATTCGATATATAAAATAAAAATGTAATCAGAAAATTGAAAGGGCATTCTGCAGCTGCTCGTTCTACAGAGAAATTCATTATATGCGAGTTTGATATATCCAGGTTCGACTGTATTTCATTTTTCGTTTGTGTCCAAAAATTTAGTGCTCATTATAAAAGAGGGCACGTTATAACCAAGTAAATGTGGCAGCTTCCAAGGTGGAGTTCTCATGTATCCAGCTGTTGCTCATTCGCAACCTTCATACCTTAAAATCTTAAAGGGGCCCTCACCAGGTCTGGCCATTTTGAGCTGACAAGCGCAGAGCATACAATGCGTGCCAACGATCGTGTTTCCAAAGAATTACATTGCTATGCGCTGCGAAAAGGCCTGAAATGTCAATCCGAACGCCATTTCCCTCTTCACTCGCGGTGAATCCACCCGGAAAGGGACGGTAACATAGTTGGGTTCCTCCGCCTACGTAATCATGTCCGCAGTGTGACGTAGCTCGCGGTGACATGCGACTTCAAGAATTATTCAAGGCAACATCTGCTATTTGTGTGATCTGTTGCTTGAATTGACAAATTGAAGTTTAGAGAAATAATAAAACACACAAACGGAATGTCTGCGTGGGTTCTTGTTTTACTTCACACAGAAGAAAGAGAGGTACTTCCGCTTCGTCTGCTTGTTCTTACAGTGGTGCGGTCACGTGCGCTGGAATCGTAACTATGCAATTTTTTGCCATGTTTTGGAGCGTGATGATGCACTGCGATCTGCTTGTTCTGCGTCAGTATTCGTGTAGCCCTGAATTATACCGCTAGCCATGTGTCCTTGTGCACAGCGTGCAAAATCGTGCGCTGCACGGAAGGATAACAGCTCACACGCAACGCCACCAGCAGATAAACCAGCGGATGTGCGCATCGCCGGGAAAAAAAAAAAAAAAAGCGAGGAGAAAAAAAAAAGTAAAAGCGCTCCGGGGCCTCTGACGTACGTGTCACGCGATCCTCGAGGTACAGCATGGGAGAACGCAGGGAAAGTATTTCACTTGCGAAGGCTAGACGGGGAAAGTGGAGAGGGAGTCTCGCTATGCAGTGGAGCCCGCCTGCTGAAATCATGGGTTTGCGGCACTGAAACATTTCTATCTTGCTATTAATGAGCCAATTTGAAAATTTTTTGTGGCAGAACGCTCCCTAGAGGACACGTAACAACTTCCAGCGTATAACGAAAATTTGCCATGGGGCCTGGTGAGGGGCCCTTTAAAGGGAGACGCCCCTTGAAACAACATTTTTTTTTTATTACTTGTATTAGAGGTTTCAAAATTCAGTCAAGTATGAAGTTTTCTATGCAGATTTCAAATAAGGCACTACTTTTTGCGTAGCTGTTATTGGTTTAGGGTTATGTGATGCACGATGGCAAAATATAGTCATCTTTATGGGCACTTTCTTATGTAATAAATTTACACGAAAAGCATCATAATCTAGTTTGTTTAGCTCTTTATAGATCACGAAGTGCCGATATCTAGCCAAACAGTACATACAATTACTGAAACTATGCAAAAAGATTAGAACATTTCAACTAATTTTTTTTCTCAATTCTCTGAAATATAACCATGTACTTTTGCAACTTACTGCTTGGAGATATTGCAATTTCAAGTAGACAATAGCACTGTACATGTCTTCAAGAGTATGCATGCCAAATTTATTTACTACAAGACAATTGTATGTGTACAAGGTTAATTTCATGTGATTGTGAAAAAACATTAGTTGAAGTGTCCTCACCTTTCTTAAAGTTCCAGTTGAACAGATATCGGCACTTTGCAGTCTACAAAAAGCTAAATAAGCTACAGCGCAAGGTGTTTTGAGAAAATTTATTACACAATAAGGTGCCCGCAAAATCACTATTTTGCCACTGTGTAGGACCTAACTCAAGAAATATAGCAGCTACACAGAAACTAATGACATATTTGAAATCTGCTTGAAATGCTCTATAAGTGGGCGGATTTTCAAATATCTAGTAAAAAAATATTAAAGAAATGTTTTTTTTGAGATCCTCCCCTTAAGAACAGCCCATAGTAAATGGCTGCAAGGTTCGCTACCCCCATGGTCACAACCAGCCTGCGTGAGCCAAAAGGGGCATGGCTGGTGTCTTGCAACGATGTGAAAGTGTGCGCAAATTCATACGTTACGTGCACTTGACCTACACCATCAATTCCAGACATCTAATTGCTAAGTATGCATATATGCGAATTTCTCTTTCAAGTGCAGCTACATGGCTATGCAATCTGGGTTGCTGCAAGGTTGCACCAAAGAGATGACTCAACACAAAGAACTAGGCTGTTTTTTGGAGAGTTTTTCAGTAGTACATACTGGTGCTAAGTAACTTTTACAGATTTAAGCATTGCTATGTGCGGTTATTAAGTTACGAGTGTCTTCCACCATACTTAGACGTTGTAAGTGAGGGTGCAGATCACTATTGCAGTGCAGTGCACTATTCATGTGAGAGTATAGCAGAATCTGCGACATTTCTCTCTTTCACACAAGAAGCATCGAGCGAAATAAATCGCACCTGTTAATCAAGTTCGTAAGTGAAAAAGTCATCATGACGCATATTAAACTGCTGCTGTTGATCGCATTCTTAAACTGAAGACATTTCAGGGACCGTGCAGGCTCTCTGTTCACATGAAGCAAACAAGGCCCTGTATATAACAAATGACGATGTAGTTACTGTGCAAAAAGTGATGACGTGTACCCTTCCACTCCGCTGATGGCACCTAGTACCAGACAACATGACCAGACCAGAGCTGACCGATTTTCATTGAACCTGTGCCCATGGAAAAGAGCAAATGACTTGCAAGCAGTGAGCGAGGCTTCTCTTAGCTCCATGGCTGCAATGGCAGTTTGTGTGGCCAGTCAAACAACAGCATCCATCTAAAAGTTCAAATGTTCTGTTTATTAATGTCTTGTATAAAGCAATGATGGTTGTGATACTTGCCAATACAATTCTGTGAACCCTTAACAGAAAAATAAAAGGTACGGCAAGCAGGCAAAACTAGCAGTGTCAGATGCCGCTTCAGATAGGTGTAACACAGGGTTGGGACCTCTCACGGAAGCAACTTGCTAAACTGGAATGATGAAGAAAAGGACCAAACGGGGAGAGCTTGAAAAAAAGAAATTCGGCGATGCCAATGCACAGCGGCCGTTCTGGGGGGCAGCTGCAGGCTCACATGTGTGGTGGGTGAGGGCGAGGTCTCCACTCCGGCGGGGGTGGCCGTGGCCCTCCACGCATGGGGCCCCCCCAAGGGGGCGGAGGTCCCCACTCGGGCATGTCCCAACCGCCCGGTGGAGGCATGGGGCGTCCTCTCATCCCTCCACGAGGCTCACCCTGCATCGCGCATAGTTCACATGCACTGCCATCATCATCATCATCTTACGACTCTTTGCACAGGGTCTGCCAGACCACGAGTAGATATGCCAAAATTTGGTGAGAAATACCGTATTTACTCACATAATGATCGCACATTTTCGGCCAAAAAATTTACGCAAATTCAGGGGTGCGATCATTGTGCGGGTTAAATTTCTCGCGAAAAGAAAAAACATTTCAGATTTCAGATCGCAGTATCTATAAATAAAATTTCGTTTTCATCCCGTGTTTGCTCTGGGATGACAACAGGCTCTGGGATGACAACAGGTCAACAGGCAGGCGGCTGCCGCTGAGCAGTGTGGGACACCAAGACAAAAATGGCGGCCGGCAGACTAAGCCGAACACGCCGAACGTGATTTTTTTTCTTCTTGTGAGTACATTACGCGCACTGAAACAGTTTCTTCCGTATCAGTAATGAATAATATTGTAAATATCGGTAAGTTTGCGACAATAACGTAGCCATGGCCATATTGAGGAGACGGAAACAGAGATGGACACGCTTTGCTGCCAGCGACATAGAAACACATGGCGGGCATGCTGCGGAAACTGCAGCATTTATTTTCACTACTATCCTAATACGGCACATTTCCGCTAAGGATGGGCGAATATCTCAGCTGTGTTACAAGCGGCGGCGTACAAATAGGGTACACTGCTAATGTATCAGTGTAAACGTGGCCTACCCGCCGTGGTTGCTCAGTGGCTATGGTGTTGGGCTGCTGAGCACGAGGTCGCGGGATCGAATCCCGGCCACGGCGGCCGCATTTCGATGGGGGCGAAATGCGAAAACACCCGTGTGCTTAGATTTAGGTGCACGTTAAAGAACCCCAGGTGGTCAAAATTTCCGGAGTCCTCCACTACGGCGTGCCTCATAATCAGAAAGTGGTTTTGGCACGTAAAACCCCAAATATTATTATTAAACGTGGCCACAATCGTTGTCACTCGCGATTTGTTGCGTGCCCACGAGTGCAGACGAGAAGAATCAAAAGGTGCCTTTTTCTTGACCAAAACCATTATGAAGCCTGAAATAATAAAGCCAAGGTGAGTTTGGTAGTAGTTTTTCTTTTTTTCATGGAAGTGCGGAAAGTGATTAAAGGAATGAAATGGAGTATTTGCTTAAGAATGTTTGGTGCGTGCAGACTGCTTGGTATGTCTGCACGTGGCATTCGACAGATGGTAAGCGCAATCATTATTAGCTAGACTTGGCACACGACATATCGCTGCGACAAGTTCGGGGTGCGATCACTACACAGGAAAGAACAAAAATTTAATTTTGACCAGAAAATTCAGGGGTGCAACCATCATGCGAGTGCGATCATTATGTGAGTAAATACGGGACTAAAATTTGTTATACAGTAAAATCTCGGTACAACGAACTTCAGGGGACCGCGGGAAAATGTTCGTTATTCTGAAAGGTCGTTATAGTGAAAGCCCAAAAATTAGCCATAACAATAGCATTTCAGTAACGCAAGCGTCCTACCTTTGAAACGGTACCTCCTTGAACTCGTTTCTCACACAATGCACACGTGATCGTCAGACAAGGCACATTTATTTGAAATAGTCCGTGATCGTCTTCTGACGGGTGCAGCACAGACTCTGCAGCACGAACAATTCCAGACCGTCCGCATTCTTATGCACGCCTTCGGTCGCTGTGCCGCTTTTGGCTATAAATATGCGGAGTTTTCGCAAGCAGTCCAACGCATCTGTGGCCGACACGGACTCGTCGCGGTCTTCGGGTGCTGCCGTAACGTGCAGCAAGATTCTTGCTGGTGCTTAAAGATTTTCTCCTTATCTTTCAGAATCGTGGCGATCGTCGACCGCGCTACTCCACGTTCTTTAGCCACGACGGATTGCTTCTATCTCGCGAAGAATCTCTACTCTCTCGCTCAAAGAAAACTGCTTTCGCTTCTTCGCCGTGGTTAGAGTTGTTGAGCTCATGGCAACGCGAACGCCGACACGCACTTCTAACACAATAATATAACCAGAAGAAAAACAAGATGGACAGGCCTGATACGGGTGACAGCACGCGAACAACTGAGAAAACAAGCAAGAAAAACGTGATGCGTCGACACCTCCGCAACAGGAAAAAAAAAAAAGGCCCACTTCAGCGTTAATTACTACTTTTTTTTTTCTTCTGCCGCACCGTCTCAGGTTTTACGAGCCCACGCTCCCCGCCTCTCCACTCACAAAACCTGGTGCGTCGTTGCCTCCACAACGGAGAAAGAAAAAAAAAAAGTCTCCTTCCGCGCCATCTCAGGTTTTTGCGGGAAGCAAGTTGGAAGGCGGCCCGCTCTTCGCGCTGCGTCGTCTGCTAGCTTAGAGCTCCGACTGCCGTGACAGATACACTGAAATCTAAGAATCCTCGCATTTCGGGATATGAGTTCGTAGTACTGAGGTGTTGTTAAGATGACACGGAAATTAAATAACGATCGTTATTCTGAAATGTTCGTTATTCTGAAGTTCGTAGTAGTGAAATATTTTTACATTGAAACTATAAGCAGTCGGCACGGGATTTCATAAAAGTTCGTTAATCTGAAATGTTCGTTAATGTGGTGTTCGTTGTAACGGGGTTTGACTGTATCACTCATTAAGTCACCTTATCTCTAAGACCAATCCCTTTCGTTCTACGTTGATGCTGTAGAACAGGCACTCGGCTTTATGGTTGGTGCAAGAATGATCGGCATCACAGACAAACAGAAGTATTTATTAAGTTTATTTGTGAAATATTCATGTAAAAGCGGAAGAGATTTTGGTGCAGATCAGGTGCACGGTGTGTGTGATGGTAGCGCACCCACAAAGCCGTTGCCGGAATTTGAAACCACTAGCCGGTGGGATGACGGTTGCGTCCTCGGCCTCGTAAGTCTGTCCTGATAAATAGCTTGAACCTGGGCCCAACACTTCGCCGAGGCAGTTACTCTGCTATCTGAGCTAACCAGGAGCCTAGTAGATTGCACAGATCACAGAATGACACCAAGTTAATCAACAACCCATAAGCATGGGAACACTGAATATCACAAGGTGTCATGAAAGAAGCTGGAGTCGAGACATTAGCAGGTACAGTCGTAGATCTGTATTAAAAAAAACAGTACAGCAGGCAATGTCTTTCTTATTACATGCTTCAGCAAAACTTATGGCGAAATCACAAGTCGCACTGGCGTGCACCTGGGCACCGTTTCATCCTATCATTATCACCCCAGTGCACACCGGTGCAATGCTCGCTTTGGCAATATTTAGAGCCTCCGACAGCTCTCGTCACTATGCTCACCCGCATTGGAGGGAACCCCCTTGGTGGACGGCGTTGCATAGGGCCCCCTCTTGGTGGTCCGCCCATCCAGGGTGGTGGAGGGCCACCTCCTCGGTGAGGTCCCGGAGGCCATGGTTCGCTATCGTCAAAGCCATCCCACTGATCCTCAGCGAATACATCCTGCAGCGCAGAGTCCAACAGACATCTCACTGACTGCTCTGTGTCCCTGAACACAAGTATGAGCTACACTCATGACTATTATGACTCATGAGTTACAACTTTCAAGGTGCGTTCCAACCCATTACTCTCAAGCGACACTGTTGAATATGGTCTATGACAAACATGAGCTATCCTAACTTTCAGTTACACTCATGACTTTCAACTGTATTCATCAATTAGTTAGGCCAAGCTGGCAACCCATGCTATATTAATTAGCGGACATTAGATACAAACAAACATGTACATGCATTCTACATTGTTTCATGTGTCCCACAACAATTATCATCCTTCTCATGTTCAATTCTCTAAAGAACTGTTGGCCCAGAATGCATTCATATCGGCTGCGTAAGCACAAGGGACCACAAAAGAAAGAGGCAAAGTGGGTAGAAGAGCTGGACATCAGCAGCTTTTATAACACAACTGCAGTATGTGCACAGGCACAAATGTTATGCACAAAGGTGAATATGCACATGGCTTAAGGGGGGATATGGGGATCAAAACTAACTTTTTTATTTACCAGCCGATCTTGATGAAATTTTGCACAGGTGTTAATAATACTACATAAACAAAACTGTGAAAATATGGTGAAAATATGGCTGCAATATCTGAAGTACTTTAGTGTTTACAAAATTTTTCTGCTTTCATTTTTGCAAAATGCCTGCACACCTGTATATTGATGCTAGGAGTTCAAGCAAACATTGATAACACTCCTATATGTATTCTACACACAGTGACATTCCTGTAATTTTTTTAGCCTAACAGAATTTTTTTATATTTTCATTCTTTGGCATCTACTTCAGTTGCATGAAAATCTCGACTGTGAAAACAAAAGATAACAAATTATCGAAGCAAGTATTTTGAAAACAAAACATGTCACTGTGTGCAGTGGTGCACTATGAGTGTAACAAAACAAACGGTGTAAAAATATTCATAACGGTGGCTGAGATATTGGCTTTGCAAGTTGACCTTGGTGGCAGAAAAAAGTTTTGAGAAAAAGGCGTTCGAAGTTCTGGGCCATATTTATTCGACTAGAAACCACCGGCCTTGTAGGTGCAGGTGTCAGGTTGATCTCTTGGCTTCTTGGATCTTTTATGCTTGCTTTCATGTGCTTTTTGTGCCCTCTTCTTGCACAAGGCATCTTTCTTAGCCGCTCGACTCGCTCGAGTCCGTCGCCACCGAGCATGCCACTCCAGCCGTAAACCCCATCTTCCGTTCGTTTGCCGGCACAGAACCAAGTGACGCGCGGACAGTGGCGGCGGTCATATTCAACACCTCCGACAAGATTACTTGTGACTAAAGATGCGACTGTATGGTGCGACCGTTGCTGATGCACGGTTCGTCTTCACGGCCGGCAGACGCACGCGCTTGGACCGCACTTTCCTCGTTCATCTCGGTGACGGCGGTGGCACAATCGGGGTACGTCGCGGAGCATTTGCGGGGCGTTGCAGGCCCGGAAGCATCGCAAAAGGCCGTTATTAGTTCGGTATAATCACCACTGGAACTCAAGGATGCAACAGTCTGCGAACTGCCCGGCAATGCGTCGATAGTCTAAGCTCGCGCGCGGACGCATCTCTGCTAGGACTACTTATCCTTCGGAAGTTCGGCGGCTTGCGCTTGCGGCTGCCGAAGCGGTGCTTGGTCGCGTATTTCGTCGTCCACGTCCGCCTAGTGATGCTCGAAATCACAAAATGAAAATAGAAAACTCAAATCCGAATAAAGCGATGAAGCGGCGGCGCACCTCGAATATCCAACACGTATACAAAGGGGCAGCAGCCAGCGCGCGAAGAAACGGGAGAAGCAGACGCCGCAGCAGCTCGCCTCCGGAACCGGCCAATGGGGCGGCTCATACAACGCACGTGACGGAGCAAGCCAATCGGCGGCCGCGACAAGCAGCTCCGCGACCTTCAGACTTTTTGTTTTTTTATGCTTGCTCTTCTCTCTATCAGGAAATGAAAGAGAGGCGTCAAAAGGCGAAGAGGCGCGCTTTTCAACGGTACCAGCATGGCCGCGCCGCGTACTGCCGTTCCGGAGCTAGGGACGCTTGAAAACAGCGACTTTTCCACCGATTTTCACGAAATTTTCGCTGTATTGCCTCATGTATATATTTATTTATGGTACTTAGCAGTCGTTTTCAGCGGAAATACTTGGAAAACTTATAGAAAAGGGGTCAAAGATTCAATATCTGCAACTTTCTAAAAAGTGATTTTTGGGTCGTTTTCCAAGATTTGATCCCCGCGTCCCCCCTTAACAATGTGAAAAGACAGCATATCAATAGTTGGGAGCCGAACACAGACCGGAAAAACATAATGGCAAAAAAAAACAAAAGGCCACTGCATGGTACCCCCTCCACTCGGACAACAATCATGGTTTCTGTGAATATCTGGAGCTTCAAACATTTGTCTGCTCGTATAGTCTTCTCCCCTTGGTCAAGTGTACTTGTGGCAGTAAAGTCTAGAGTGCACAGGTACTGGTAACAGTGATCTGACAAATTTAACCCCCTGCTATATGTGCACTCAACTCATCTTTCTGCACATTATCTTGTTTGCAATGGAAACATGAACGCAAACTAGCCAAAGTGAATAAATCATGTGCTCTGCACAATCTACATTACTTCATAATAGGGGTGGGTGAATACCATTACATACAGTTAAACCTCAATATAACGAAGTCTGTAAAATTGGCAATTTGTTTCGTTATATCGGAATTTCTTTGTATAGAAATTTGACGAAGTACAGTTGCCCATGGATCTTTGTTACACATAAGGGGCCACTAAACTTTTGTAATTATTGGGCAATCGGAAAAAACCAATTGTTTGTTAAATTTGACAGCAGCCAACAAAAGATCTGGTTTTATGAAGTGTCAACAGCATAAACTTCACATCGGCAGTAAGAAGCGAATCCAGCCACGCTTTTGCGTCCACTCCACCCCAATGGCTGATGCCTCCCGCGTTGCGAGTGGACTAGCCAACATCAAGGCAGCAACTGCTACGGCGTCGGCGATTACGGAGATCTGACATGCACCGGACTCAGAGGATACATACGACGTCAAAAGTCTGTAAGAACAATCCTTTCTGTTAGTGTGCAGCCATAGGCTGGGGTTGCCGGACTTTCGCGTAGAAGGCGCTAAGGACTGACGTAGGCGGCAATTGGGATGTGTTCAGTGACTAAGTCGGTAGCCAAAGTGCTAGTACTTCATTGTGCTTTGGTTTGCATTAGTTTGACTTTGGGTTAATTAAAGTCTGTTTGCTGTGCTGCTCTGCGTCTCCCGACTCCATCTCTCCTAACAGCCACACGCCCCCAAGATCGGTGACACACGACAGCCACACAAAGGTCAATTTGCTCGCTCCTGCTACCGCACTTCCTTACTCCAACGTGTCGGTAGCCAAAGTGCTAGTACTTCATTGTGCTTTGGTTTGCATTAGTTTGACTTTGGGTTAATTAAAGTCTGTTTGCCGTGCTGCTCTGCGTCTCCCGACTCCATCTCTCCTAACAGCCACACGCCCCCAAGATCGGTGACACACGACAGCCACACAAAGGTCAATTTGCTCGCTCCTGCTACCGCACTTCCTTACTCCAACGTTCTGATCAAAAGTTTCCGTGATCAGTGAGTAAGATGGGTTCATGTTTGCTGGCAATGCATGGTTCATTGGCAATGCATGACTTCACCGGTGAAAAGGCGCGCTGCTAAGATTTGAAAAGAAGGTGCTGCTAACCGATGAGGAGATCGTCACAAACGTGCTTACATTAGGATAGCAACAGCGGCAGTGACGGCGACAACTACAGGAATGACGCGGTAGGGCAGTCTGCCTAAATGTCCTCACAGGAGGAGCTACGGCTGACTCACGTCTCCCCAGGGCTTCGTTTTCCCGAGGTACCTTCTGCTGCACTACGTGGAGCACCTAGATATCTTGGAGAAGGATGTCAGCAAGCTTCGCATAAAGCAAGCCAAACTGACAGACATGGAGTTTTCTTGTGCATGCCAGTGAGAAGTATGTGGCGAGATGTTTCTGGCGATCTCATCCCAGCGTTTTGCTAGATTTCTCATGCTGAGAGGCTGCCACGGAAACTTTCTTGCATTTTTTAAGAGGCCCTTTTGAGGCCACCAAAGCAATGCATCGGCATTCACGTGTCACTTGTCGCTCATGACCCCAATTTCTTGAAAGCCGACAGCCGAGAAGTGAAATCGTAGCACGCAGGGAGCAGAGTTAAACGAGTCAACAGAATCAGCAGCTGGATGGAGGACGGTGGTGGGGAGGGGCACTGGCCTCCCCACCATTATACTACAGTCGAACCTCGACATAAGAAACCTCAATTTAACGAAATTCTCGAAATAAAGCACTTTTTATTTTTCTCAATCTCTGCCCCATTGAAAACCATGCATTTTTTTTTCACGATTTAACGAGGTCACTTCATACTGTACTTCTGATTTAACGAAGTCCTCGCGCATCGCATGCACGTACCAGGAGCCTCCTTGACAGGCAGACGAAAACTTTAGCCGGGCATACATCGATTTGCATGCGCCCTTTAATGCTCAAATTTTCTCGGCGCGCTTCAATACGTGGAGCAGAACATGCCGCTGCGCCATCTATTGTGTACGTATGAAACCCGCAGCGGACGCGCTCATGTAGTGCTAGCCGGAGTGCTTCAGAAATTCCGAAACGTGTCATGCTATGACGTCACCAGCCTGTTGGAATGGGAAAGCGTCAACCGGAAGTAAGTTTACGAACAGCAGCCATTGGGCACATTTTCTCAGTTGGTTACCGTATTTACACGATTGTAAGTCGACCACTTTTTTTTTTAATTTGGAAGTCTGAAGTTGGGGGGTCAACTTAAAATCGAAACCAAAACATGGCCCCGTTAAAAAAGCGAGACCAACGGGAGCTACAACGTATTTACAACTTTATGTTTGCTCTATGGCCCTACCAGTATCTTTTCGCTATCCTGCGTGTTTGTTCGCTTTTCGGAAGGGTTTTTCAACATTTTTGAGAGTTTTACAGTGCATGCAACACTCATGGGGGGGTGTCGATAGTTGATGGAAGCGCCGCTGTTCGCATTTGCGGCGGCACCCTCAGAACGGCGGTGCTTGCGGGGAGTAGCGGTAGTTTATGGAAGAGCAGACACTGCTCACGGTTTTCTTTCTCTGTTGAAAGGCATCGGCATTGGTTTGACGCAATCCACTTGACTGCCGGCTACGTGCTACTTCTATGCTTCCCCAGTCGTCATGAGTGCTCCAGGCCCACTAATCGTTTGGCACTCGTTCACAGCAGCGTTCAAGAGGGCTGCCATCCTTTACGCTGAAGAAACAAATCACAAACGGGTGGTGCGAGAGTGGCGACTGCAGCGAAGCGAAATTTTCACCTGCGACGCGTGCCGAAGTGGACGCTTTCCGGAGCTGTAGGCTAAGCTTGCGGCGTACATCGCTGAAATGCGCGATCGGTCCTTGCCAGTGAAGTGCGGCATGGTCATGAAACAAGCCCGGACCTTCGCCTTAATTTTAAGGCCCTGCTCCACCGCAGTACAATGCCGGTGACGAAAGTATGGCGTACACAACAGATGTCGTTGACTCGTGGCAGCTGCTCTGCGATATTAAAAAGCGGCAGATGAAGGTGACGGAGTTCTTCGCTTCCACCCGAGTTGCATAGAATTGCTTTGCGGGAAGTTAAATAAAATATTCCAGCGTTCATGAATCGACGTCGTCATTGCTTTACTGAGCGTGGTATCATCTGATGGCTGCGAGCGTTAAGCGCTCTAATGGTAAGTGGCGGCCTCATGGATCCACCAAGTTAATACTACTTCCGATTTTCTTCGAAAGAATATTCAAGTTGATAGCTCTGGTATGTGCATAATTTTTTTTTTCTTTACGCCACGGGTTGCCATGTCTTCGTGAAAGGTGTTTTTTTTTTTTTTTTAAAGTGATGACAAATTATGATGATGGCACTGATGGTCACATCTAGTGGCAGCTATGAGCACTAGGCGCGGCGCGGGCATCACGCTCTTGGTTGTGTTATTAGTTCCGGAGTTTATTGGTTATCTTTGTAATTTTGCTATATACAAGGTGCCATACGCCAGGTGTGCTCCAAGAACCTGCATCTTTATTTGGACTGCTGAAACATGCGAACCTTGACTTAACGAAACTCGCGATTTAACAAAATTTTCAGCTGCAAATTGGACTTCGTTATATCGAGGTTTGACTGTATAGCTTTTTCCCAACAGTTCCGCCATCCCCCACTTTGATTCTTTTAATGCTTTCTTTCAGTTTATTTCTAAAGAAATAAACTGAAACCCAGTTAAAACAATGGAATTTTTGTGGCATTTGAATATTGTTATAACTGGGTTCGACTGCATTATAGTTATTAATCATCCTAACTTTTCTAAGTTCTGCCAGATTACTTCAACCTGCACTTTGCCTGATGGGTCATGCAAAATTGATATCTTTTCATACTAGAATTAAAGAGAGGACTTTAAATGTGGTGACTTTCTGCACTTTTTAAGTAAGGACAAACTAATGGGTGGTCAATATCAGCGAACCGATTTCGTTTTCTTTTGCAGCAGAGACAGGAAGCAATAGATACAGCTATTTGGCATTAACAAGCAGAGAGAACTTGCCTGCCCTGGTCGTGGGGGGCTCCTGACCGGCAGGGGTCCCCCCGGGCCACGTCGCCCGCGCATGTCACCCTCGTTCATCCCAGACTCTGGACGGGGTGGTCGTTCGGGCTCAGCCTCTGGATCACCCTTGCCATGCAGGGGCAGCTCTCCTTCAGGCATGTCCCGCTTGAGGTCCTTGCGTTCCGAGTCAAACGGCGGTTGCTGCCGTGGCGGGCCCTGCTGGGGGTCAAAATCCTGCAGGAAGGGTGCAGCACGGTCACCAGACAACAGAAGCTTGCCACAACAGACGGAACTCCTTATTAAGGGCTCATGTTTTCAAAAAGAAATTTGTTAAGTTGCTTTGTTGAAACAAGTAGAAACAAGTTAGGGCATTGCAAATAGACAAGTGTGGCACGAAGATCAAGCGGTGGCGATCGAGTTTGCAAAGCATCAAGTGTCTGGTCTGGAAGGCACGAAAACAGCTAAAATTTCAAGTGGAAGCCCTCGTGCCCTTCCTCTCGGGAGAGCCCCGCTAGATTCCAGAATCTCTAGGTCACATGCACAAGTGCCTCTATAAAAGATGTACTGCTTGCAACGTTACCAAATAGGGCACATAAGCTTAACAAATCTTCCAATCCAGAATGTGCATTGCCACCACAGGAAGTAAACTGCACAGCAACAAGAGGAAAAGAAGAAAAAGAAGAGAGGCGGGGCTCACGACATAAATATACCACTGTCCTTTGGCTTCCATATGGGAGAAGGCAGGGAAGGTGCTAGTCAAAGCAGAAGAGTGCATGACGACAGTAAAGCATGCCTCCAGGCAGCATGAGAATGTGACATTCTAATTTCCCTCATATCCTCCAACACAGCAATTTTAGAAATGTTTCCAATAACGCGATCACCACATGGCACTCTACAAGATTCTGGGTGTAACCAAAATTTCAATAGGGCCTTGTGAGGGTCCCTTTAGGGCACTATGACACTTGGTACTATTCTTTTCTAGGGTGCAACATTTTATGATTCATTTAACCTTCCGCGGTTGCTTAGTGGCTGTGGTGTTGGGCTGCTGAGCACTAGGTCGCGGGGATCGCATCCCAGCCATGGCGGCCACATTTTGACAGGGGCAAAATGCGAAAACACCCATGTACTTAGATTTTTAGGTGCACGTTACAGAAACCCAGGTGGCCCAAATTAAGTCCCCCCCTATGGCGCGCCTCATAATCAAATCATGGTTTTGGCACATAAAACCCCGTAATGTATCTTTATTTTTAACTTTCATTTAGCACACAAAAAAATAAAAATAAAGGACAAGTAAAAAATTCTATGTCAGTACTGCTTCAACACTGTCAGCAGAGCAGGCAACGGGATCTCCATTCTAAAATGATCACTGGCCAGTGAAAAAAATGCCTATTGGACTCCAATGAGGCACTGCACTGGATGCCATGTCATGCAAAAATGAAGGGTTCCCGAAAAGTCATCAACTGTGAGCACAGCCGCACAAGATGTGCGTTAGCCATCAACTAATGCTTTTACTTGCCAGTTCAGTGGTCGTAACTAAAAAAAGGATGCAAGCTTCGAGAAAGCCAGAAAAATGCACCCTTAGAATGAGGAGCATAACGCTCCAGATGACTGATGTTTAGGGTTGTGCTAATAGTAGATTTTGAGTTCGAAGCGAATTCAAAGCAAATAATGATTTTCCTCGAATATTTTCAAATCAAGTATTGAATAGCTGCCGTTCAAAAATCTTGGCTGTAAAGTGGCATGCAAGATAATTATTGGACACGTGCAATTATTAATTGGACTAATTTGCGAGAATGAGACCACAATTATTTCGCATATGACTCATTTATTGAAACACGGGCTTCGTTTTTAGAGGAAAGTTTGAGAAGTACTTCCTAAGTGGATGTTTCCAGCTGTCATTCGTGTCCATCTTGCTGACCAATCAAGCTTCCGCTATTTTGATAATGGTGATGTCATTCACTCATCACTTTCTTTCAGAGTATTATACCTTAAATTTTTGGAACGGTGTTTATAAGTTCTCTCGCAAATACAAATTTCTAGGAAATTATGAAGGTTATGAGAAACTTTTAATGGCATTTATTTTTATACGAAACTTGTTTTTCTAACTTAGTATCTAGACATGACAGTGGTGAGAAAAGAGTGCAGGCAACCAAGGTGCCAAAATGGGCAACGATGGCACCAGCATATACTGGCGTATCTGGAGCTCGTTGCTCAGCTTCTTTTGCCTGATATGGGGGGGGGGGGTCAACTTACAATGGAGTCGACTTAAAGTCATGTAAATACGGTGCCAACACAACATGGCACAGCTGTGTTTCCTGCCTACTGCATCCCGGCGCACACTTTGACAGCATTTTTGTCCCTCCAGCTTTTCATGCAGAAGGACGCTTGAAATTCCTTTTGTACAACATTATTATAGTTTCTGCTAGATTTACTAGCCATACAGACTCTAAATATATTACTTGGACTGAATTAAAACTTTATTAAATCTAAGCCGCGTCACAAAACTACCTAGTTGAATTTAAAAATTACACGGTTTTCCATGTAACTAAGATGGAGAAATAAAAATAGTTCATTACATCATGAATTTTGTTAGATCGAGGTTTACAGTATTTGCATATGCCAAGTACTCGCACACCCTTATTGAATGGAGGTACACATACATTCAGAAGGTAGTGCACTGCTTGAAAGTGCCTGTCAAAGCTTCCATCCAGATGACTCTCAGTAACACAAAGTGACACTCATAAAGTGACAAGGAAGCTGTCTGGATGACGCGAGCCTTATCTAGGCTGGTGGCAACAGCAATGTTGCTAAAACAGAAGGCGCACTTACATGTGGCGGCTCCCCATTGGGGCGTCCACCAGCTATGACATCGTCTTCATCTTCTCGTGGTCCCCTCCAACGCTTCTCCGGAGGAGGGCCACCACTCCATTCGGAGTTCCTGTCATCAGGAGGGCCAGGCCTGCGGTTATCAGGAGGACCAGGCCTACGGTTGTCATGAGGTCCAGGCCTACAGTCATCAAAAAGGCCAGGTCTCCTGTCGTCGGGAGGGCCTGGCCTCCGGTCGTCGGGCAGTCCAGGCCTGCGGTCGTCGGGTGGTCCAGGCCTGCGGTCGTCGGGTGGTCCAGGCCTGCGGTCGTCGGGTGGTCCAGGCCTGCGGTCGTCGGGTGGTCCAGGCCTGCGGTCGTCGGGTGGTCCAGGCCTGCGGTCGTCAGGAGGTCCAGGCCTGCGGTCATCAGGAGGTCCAGGCCTTCGGTCATCAAGAGACCCAGGCCTCCGGTCATCTGGAGGGCCAGGCCTCCAGTCATCAGGAGGACCAGGTCTTCGGTCATCAGGAGGGCCACCACCCCATTGATTGGGAGGGGGGGGTCGCTGGCCAGGAAAGAACCCACCACGGCCTCTGGGTACCCCTCTGCCCCCACCTCGCTGGTTGGGGTTCTGCCACACATACGGTGATGGGTGCCGCATCCCACCAAACTCTGGCTTGTCTGGAGGGCCTCCGAACTTGCCCGGGGGAGGAGGCCCGAAGTCATGGTGATGGGGTGTTTCAAATTGCTCATGGCCACCTTCATACTCGTCACCTTCAGGACCAAAGTCTGGCTCACCTCCAAAGGGTTCGTCGGGAGGGCCCCCACTACCACCAAATGGGCGACCACGCCCCCCACGTCCTGGAGGTCCACCCCGTGGAGGTCTTCCACGTGGCCCATCTCGTCCTCTGAAGGGCCTGCCTCCCCCAAAGCCACCACCATCACCATCACCATCAGCCCCTTCAGGCTGGCCTCCAGGGAAGTGCTGTTGCTGCTGCTGTGGGGACAGGGGGGGGCGGTAGGGTCCAAAGTCAGATGGTCCTCGTGGCCCACCACGTCCTCGTGGCCCACCCCTCGGGCCACCTCTGGGGCTCATGCCTCCCCTGGGACCCATGCCTCCTTGCGGCCCCATACCACCCTGGGGAGCCATGCCTCCTCGTGGCCCCATACCGCCTTGCGGCCCCATGCCTTGTGGCCCCATACCACCCTGGGGACCCATGCCCCCGTGTGGTGGGCCCATGCCTCCCTGCAGGGGCATGCCCCCTCGTGGGCCCATTCCTCCTCGCGGGCCCATGCCCATGCCCCCCCTAGGACCCATGCCTCGATGCAGTGGTCCCATGCCTGAGGGAGGGCCTTGATCTTGCTGGGACGGAGGGGGACCCTGGTGTTGCATCATGCCTGGCATACCCTGAGGAGCCATGCCCTGTGGCATCATGCCCGCACCCATCATTCCTTGGGACATCATGCCCTGTGGTCCCATCCCCTGTGCCATCATTCCCTGTGGTGGCATGCCTTGTGGGGTCATGCCCTGATGTGGCATTCCCTGGGGAGTCATACCCTGTGGGGCCATTCCATGTGGCGCCATGCCCTGGTGTCCCATGCCCTGCGGCATCATGCCCTGGGGAACCATTGCCTGTGGCATCATGCCTTGTGGAGCCATGCCTTGTGGCATCATGGCTGCAGCTTGGGGCACCATAGCTGCCTGATGAGGCATCATTGCTGCTGCAGCTTGGGGCACCAGTGCCTGCTGTTGCATGAGGGCTTGTTGATGCTGGTGTTGCTGGGCTAACACTTGTTGCTGAGCAAGGGCCTGCTGATGGGCCAACATCTGCTGCTGTTGCTGCTGCTGTTGCTGCTGTTGTTGTTGCTGCTGTTGCTGCTGCTGCTGCAATGGGGCAGCTGGAGCAACGCCTGCCGCAGGAGCACTGGTTGCTGGAGGTGCCTGACCAGCTGGCTGACCCGTTGCTGCACCTGTGTGTAAAGTCCTCTCGAGTTAAGATTGCCAACAAACAGAACAGCACACAAATGATATGCCTTTCAGGTGCTGCAAGAAAAATGGTACCCCAAGACACCGCCTCAAAAGTGAATTACAATGAAAATTAAGGCGTCAAACTCGTGTTACGGACATCTGATTGGATCTATGCTGTAAAAGTTGATTAACAAATTCAAAGTGTGCTAGAGAAAACAGATGGAACATAGACATCTGGGTGCCAGTAAGTGGTTAGGTTTAAACATGCTGTAGTTTTCTTTCGTTCTTTTTTACTCTAATAATCTACATTAGGCAGGTTCCTTAAGTGGCTAGGCACACTCTAAATGCATAACAAAGTGCATGGACGAAATTGACCGTTGTTTTTTCATACTCGAAGTATCCTTAGCACTTAAGTAAGCATTTCTGTACAAAACAAAATGCCCTGAATTTGAATTCTTTATTCGTCTCGCTCCTTTGCGTGTTCGATGATGCAGAAGATGCAATGAGTTAAAACTTAATCTTCAAGAGAAAATTAATTTGTATTCCCCAAGAAGTGTTTACTAATACTAACTACAAATGGATTTGTGTGCAGGAGCCAGTGCAGATTAATTTTGATAAGCTAGGATTACAAGTCTCAAGGCACCCACTGAGATCCTAAATTACAAGTACTCAGCAGAAGAGCACACCTAAGTGCACTGTTCTGTAACATGGAGACACTGCGCTGCAGAAAGATAGGATGGACAAAGTGTCATACAGTGTTTCTCTGGCACGAGACAGCAAACAAATGGTTTTTTTTCATGATTACTGTCAACTACTGCACAAGCACCACTCTACTCCCCACTTCCCCCTCCCCCCAGACTTGGGAATAATACAGTCGCTGACTGATTTTCCGGACTCCAAAAATTCGGACATGCACGATTATTCGGTCTGCTTCGTGGCACTGCCATTCTCCCCATTAACCATAATGTATAACAATTGCCGAAAGTTCGGACACCTTGCAACCTCTCGTCTGATTTTTCAGACACTCCTTGAGCCAACTCGAACAAGAGCACCATGCACCGACTCTGACCGGTGCATGGTTCGACTTGCTGATGTGCACGAAGTGGCGCAACTGCAAATCCCCGCTCATATTCATCGTTTCTGCCAGGTTTCTGCCCGGTTCGATAGAGTGGCTCTACAGCAGTTCTGGTTTCAGCTTAGTAAGCCATGTCAAGACAATCCAGCAGCTGATTTGTTTCTTCGTGCACCACGCTGCGAGTAGGCCACGTTTTTCATTTGTGCGATTGGTGCTGGCACGATGGTGTTTGCTTTGTGTGCTGTGTCGAGGTTCCGGTGATCCAACGTGGCATGCGTCAAGTGTCTAATTGCGCTGACAGTGCCCGCGCAGACTTCGCTGGGGAATGCCAGCAAGCGGGTGCCAGGCGGCCTGAGATGTGTCGCCTTCCGATGTGCTCCCTACTGACGCGGAAAATGTTCTGCTGAGACCTGCGCAGTGGTTGCAGTGCGATTCCGGACACCATCTCATTTGACACTTTCATAGGTGCTGACACTGCTGTACTGACATGCGCAGAACTCGACGATGGCGAGATCATTCGTCAGGTTTCTGCTGCACCGTCGGACGATGACTCTTGAGTCGGAAGATGACGCACCATGTGCTACGCTGCCGTCGCATGCGGAGCATGTACAAACATTGACTGTTCTTTCAGCTGCCTATAGCGACCGTATGACCCTCTCCGAGATTCAGGCTTATCTGATTGCGTGTAAACGGAACAGCGTGCTACGGCGCATTCACGATTTCTTCAAGCCTATGCCGAGCCCGAATAAGTGCGTGGAAATAAAGGGTCTCATTTTTTTTTCTTCATCTGCTTTTTCGGACAGCTGTTTATACGGACATTTCCGCAGTCCCCATGAGGTCCGAATAAACGGTCGGCGGCTGTATATGGATTGTTGGGGAAGGGACCCTAATTCAGATTTACCCCCAAATTCAAGATCGCAGCCAAAAAGACCTTCAGTCTGAAAAAAACAACTGCAAACTGTAATTAAAGGGACACTAAAGGCTAACGTGGGCTGCTAAAATACCATTCCATAAACCTCGCAGTGCTTGTTTCATGCCAAGAAAAGGCTTAGTTCATTAGAAAATTGCATCTGAAGGGTCTGCCATATGCTTAGTACAATTCAAATCACCCGTCCACTAGCGGAAAATGGTGCTGGTGCATACGGCATCACCACCTTTTACTGCCATTGGTGAGTAAATAGGCACCAGACAGGCGGCGCTACATTTTTCTGTGGAAATCTCAAAGGTGTGGCCATGGTGAAATCAAGCCAAGACAGAGCAGTGGATTCACCGCTGCAGCTACTCTTGGTCAAGAGGCATGGACTGTTCGGGAATTCCACGACATCACATGGATGTGACATTCTGTTAATTGCAGTTAGTGCAAGTTTCTGCACTAACACAAGTGCAATATAATTATTTTTATTATGAGTGGCTGCGTGCTATTGACAGTATTATAATGAGGAGTGCCTTCATAAATGGGCTAGTACTTAAATGTTACGGGGGAGTCTCTAATCATGTCCCGCATTTACCTCAATTTCCTGACTACCAAAGCAATGATATTACCGTTTTGAACGTTCTCAAGCACTAATCTATTACTTTAGCTTGATTTAATATTCGCCTTTAATGTCCTTTTAAAGAGCTTTATTTGAGAGAATGCCTTTTAACCACAGTGGAAGCCGTCAAAACACTCCTCAGCATGCGAATCAAAAAAACAAATGAAGGCATGTGGCTTGCATTATCAAGTTCCAACAAGAACCATACAGCACGCCCTATACTGAAGCTTCAAGTGTATTGTAGATGCCACAATCTTCAAACAAGAGTACAACGGCCTCTTCTGTAATGGCGGCTACTATGACAACAGCACACCCTCAGACTCAAAGCCGAGGGCATACTGCCACCACTGCTTACACAGCCTTTTGGTGTCCTCTTTTTGAGCAACCACATATACCGTATTTATTCGAATCTAGGCCAACAGCTTTATTTTTTTTTTCAAATAATCCTATACCAAACTCCAGGATCGGATTGGATATGAGGATTTTAAAAGATGCTCTAGTTTTTAATTGAAATTGATAAATATGGTGCACAGCTAGTGCCATCTAGAAAAGTCAGTGTCAGCTGCTACTAATCGCAGAAGTAGTCAACTGAAATTAACGAGCAATGTCACCATTTTGACTTGTGTCGTATCAGCATGCGGTAGGTGTTATCATAATGGCACCAAAAAGGCAATGCCACTATGCTGCCACTTTGAAACGAAAAGTTGTGCTAGCCACATGAGCATCATCAATCGTTCAAGCCATGGGACTTCAGCATCAAAGAAGGAAATGTCCGGCGTTGGAGGGGGCAATGAGAGACGCTCTTTGTGTACATTGGCTGCGACGAGAAGATGACAGTGATAAGGAAGATAGTGACGTAGAATGAGATTGGCACGCGCATATTCAATAAATGCCACTTTCATTTTGTGAATGCTGTCCGGTTACTGTTCGGCCTACATTTGAGGTAAGTTGGTTTTTTTCTTCTAGTAATTACAACAATTACAATAATTGAATTACAAGCAGCTGCTTGCAACCGCGCCTCTCAAATAATGCGCCACACAGCAAGAGTGACCATCAAAATGGAGCTACATCAAGTTCCATATAAAGTACAAGTACGACAAAATCCTATGCCGCACCGTGCACTGTGTGCTTTAGGTGCAAGTGAAAGTGCATGAGGGGGTGACAATAAAGATGGTGGCTTCACAAGTAGTGCTTTCCAGCACAAGCAAAGGAAAAGAGGGGGAGAGGAGCGAGCTCACGGTAACACGATCAAGTGTGCGCGAGGGGGTTGGGGGGCGGAGTGGGGGGTAAGTAGGTGAATGTCTCAACCGTTGCTACACATGGCTGTAAGCGCAGCTGAGCACATATGCAGATGCACACCGTGCATCTGCATATGTGCTCAGCATCATGAGGTAATCTGCATCTGCTCTGCATCATGAGATAATCTGCCACATGTGCAAAGAATGGGCGTGTTGAGACAGTGTGGCATGTTAGCTTAGCACACATTTAGTATTGAAAATTGCATACATAATCTCGAGTGTCTGCGACTCAGAGTGAGAGGCAGACGAAGCATTCGCTCCGCACTGCCGGCGCTTTTCCTGATAGTGTTGTCCCAACGCGGGTAACGCTATCAGCCATGGGAGCAGAATGCACGCGAAAGTGTGGCTGGCTTGGCTTAATTCGTACCGCCGAGAAGATATCGTCGATGTGTGTGGCAGCAAACTGTATCATTCGTCGCCAGCTCCAAATTGATCAAAATGAATTGTTTTTTTTTTATACTATTTGCTTTGTTCGATTGCCTGATAATTAAGAAAATTCTGTGAACCCTTTCCATACAATAAAAATTTATCGGTGACTGTACTCATTTGCATAAAAGGTTGAATTTGAATAAAACAAAATTTCAATATAATGAAGCAAATTGCTGATTTTACAGACTTCGTTATATCGAGGTTTAACTGTATTAAGCGCAAGACACATGGCGCAATTTTGCGTCCTATCCATCATACGACCATTCGTATTGGCAACCGCACTCAATAGGTGCTCAAGAGATTCCACCATGCATGCGACCAACTTGCTGGATATTGTCGCAAGACTGCCGCGTCACTCGGACAGCCGCAGGCAATGACAGCGCCGCTAGCGTGTGCATCATGGCCACTTGGCAGACCCGGCAGAGCGAGGCCAGCAACAAGGCCCTCGCCACTCCAATCGTCCCGGTGCTTTCCTTTTTCTCCCTCATCGAGACGCTGGTCTTTTTTACCGCTGACGGTGGCACATAAATCGTAACAATTTGTTTCTGACATGAAATAACTTATGAAATAAAGTGACGTCGAAAGTGTGCATGCCATAACATGTTACTCATAGTAAATCGTTGGCGTGGTTTCAGCTCAAAAGTGGTCAGCGCAGATGCCGCAGCAATCATTAATGCGAAGCAGCTCGCCCGACTGGCACGTCTTCTCATCGCTACCAACGGCGTCTGGAAAATTAATTGCATTTTCACTGAAGAGCAACATAAATGTTCAGACATAGACTGTGCTCATGAATATGGGCACTTTATAATGAACTGTGGACAGATGGCAAGAGCTGTCGTCCTCGGATCCAATAGGCCAGCGAGCTAGGCCTATACTGTCTCCCAGCGATCGCATGTTAACCTTGCTTGCTTGTTCACTTCCGTCAGCATTGATAAAATCAAACGTATTGCAATTTAAGCACAACATAATTGTGTACGCATTGTGCTGACCAATATAGACACTCCATTACAAGCTGCATGCGGTCGTATCGCAAGCGCCACCGGTGTCGAGATTCGATGGTCCAGCGAGCTAGGCCTTGCAGCTCTTAGCCATCGGCGGCGGTCAACAGAGCCGGCACTGCCGATGCAGCATTGTGGAAAATTGTGGAAACAGTCTACGCTGCTCGCATAGATGTGTTTATATTAGCATTGTTTGTTTAAAACAAGAGAGCTGTGCAAATACGTTTGTTTTCACTTTTTTGCGAAGTTATGCAGTATTCCGAGCGTGCATGCTAGGGCGCCGGTTTGGGGCGGGGCTGCGCCCCGCTCTCTCATTCATACCGCGTGTCCCGAATCGTCGTACGCAGCAAGTCAGACACAAAGCACTGTACGAAAGATCACACATATAATTGCACCATGTGTCTCGAGCTTTATAACAAAATATGTGGTAGAAATCGAGAAAACTGCATTTTCCTAGAGTGCCGTCATCAAAAACTGCAAGGAAATCCAGCTTCAGAATGTGCCATCGTACCACAGATCACGCAGCTTTCCGTTGCATGGAGGAGGGGTGTAACGTGATTGCGCTAGCCTCGACAAGCCGAAAGTTGTCACCTTGCATTCCGAGTTACACGCACCATATTGTAGCATTATGCGGTGCGACATTGTTAAGCTGTTGAGACGGACCTGTTGAGTTCTCGCCAGTCTGCTGAGAGGCCATGAGCACTTTGAGCAGAACGACACCGTCGACTGGCACAGTCTGCCTTAACAACAGGCCGGCATGGCCTTAAATATGTACAGAGTCCTCGGCTCGCCAGTCCATCCTTGGGCACAAGAAGGGACAAATTTTTTTCCCATGGTAAAGTAGTCGCTGCGGGCCCAGGATGCTCACTTAATTGCCTGCAAATGTTTGCGGGGGCAAAAGGTGTCACTGTTTCCCAGAAGACGTCACCAAACGGGACGAATCGTCAAAAGGGTGGCTTGGTTGTCTGCACACGTTTGCAGAGCAAAAGATTTCCTCGTTTCCCTGAAGCTGCCCTGAGACACGACTAGCCGTCCTTGAGGTGGTCCTCAGAATGCTGGGCACAATGACAGTTACCAGACAGCCTTGGTGCCTGTCTGCTGGTTAAGCAGCGAGCCGTGCCTATGTACCGTATTTACTCGCATAATGATCGCACTACCTGGTAAAAAAATATTGACACAAATTCAGGGGTGCGGTCGTTACGCGGGTTAAATTTCCCACGAATAAAAACATTTTCTTTTTTCATCCCGCATTTGCTGCGAGATGACAAGCAGGCGACTGTCACTGTCAGTGCGAGACACCAAAAAAGAGAAGTAGTTTAATGATTGGAAAATGTAGATAGGGCGGCCGGAAAATGGAGCATCTAGCCTGCTACTCTACGTGACGGAAGGGGAATAAGGGACGAAAAAGGGTCACAATGGGGGATGATAATGGGAGGAACAAGGTGAAGGACACATTGCATAAATGTTATCACAAGCGTGAATTAAAAACAAGAACGGCGGCCGGAGGAGCAAACCGAATGCGCCAAACGCGATTTTTTTTTTCTCTTGAGTATATTACCCGCCTTGAAACAGTTTTTTCTGTATCAGTAATGAATATTATCGTTAATATCAGCAAGCTTGCGACAATAACGTAGCCATGTCCACTTTGAGGGGACAGAAACAGAGATGGGTGCGCTTAGCTGCCAGTGACAGAAATACATGGCGGGCATGCTGCAGAAACTGCGGCATTTGCTTTCACTGCTGTCCTAATACGGCACGTTTCCGCTAAGGGTGAGCAAATACCTTAGCTGCATTACAAGCGTCGGCGTATCAATAGGGTACACTTCTTATGTAACAGTGTAAACGTGGCCACTGTTAAACAGTAGTTTCGTTTAAAAGTAGTAAGTCAAATCTCCGACTCAGCGGCCATTGAACATAATGCGTTTTGTATCCGCATAAACCGTACCAGCTTATTGAGTACGCATCGGTTAAAACGTAGCGTTTCCACTTTTCGTCGCGCAAACACGGCGGTGTGTCGTTCCCATCGGACGGCCCGGCAAAACAACTAGCCTCAGAGATCGAAACAATGGCCTACAAGTGCCCTGTGCGTTTGCGCATGAAGCCACATCAACATCAAGATCATTCTGGCGCCGTGCCAGAGAGCGTTGCAGAGTCGTGCTAGCGAGGACTCGCGTCATGCTGAAGCTTGGATAAAAGACGCCGGGTGCTCAGCATAGAAGAAAAATTCGACATTGTTCGTGCTATCGAACGTGACATGAAGAAGTCAGCGCTGGCACGTGACAGCGATCTGCTGTTGACTACGGTGTGTGGCATTTGGAATGCCAAGAAGTTGCTCGGCAGCACTGCTGCGACTGCAAAGAGATGTCGGCTACGAGGTTTGACTTTTCGCCATCGTTGCCTCAGTTGTTGCCGAAGTGTCGACTAGCAATAGTGATGAGGACGACACAGAAAGCGACAGCACGGGCAATTCAGGCTCGACAGTGGCAGAAGCTGCGCGTTACGTCAGCCTAATGAATGCAATCGTCGCGATAAGAACAGGGGCGCATTAACGTAACTCTACTTTAAACGAAAAGTATTCCAAACTCCAGCACCCGGAGACAAAAAAGGCGCCCTGGGACTTCTGCAGCACTACTGCGTGCGTGCACGGAGAATACGTAACGCCAACGAGGAATCTGCCATGCGAGTGCTTGCCGAGAAGAGCGGGCTGGCTGAAAAGCTGGCACGCAGCTTCAGTAAGTTTGAGGCCACTGTCGTCGTGCTGGGCTGCCGCGAATACCGGACTATAAACCGTACCGTAAATACCGTAAAGCCGGACTATAGGTCGGACCGTAATATAGGTCGATCCCCCAACTAACGAATTCTAAAAATGAAAAAAAATATTTTTCAATGGCAAAAGTACCGAAAGACACCCTTACCTTGAAACAAATGCGACTCATGCACGATAGTGACAGTATTTATATAAATGCTGCTCGCATGCGCACCCGGCCAATTTTAACAGTATCACACGACCATCGACCCGCATGCTTGTCAGCACCTTATTAACAGCGCTGAGTGGCGAAACAAACGAGGTACGCGCCTGTGTACACGTGCACTTACTTTCGCCGCTCCGTGCCGTGATGATAAGGTGCTGACAAACACGCGGGTTGATGGCCGTGCGATACTGTTAAAAATTGGCCGGGTGTACAGTGCGCAGAAGGGCACGAAGTGCGCAAGCACTACTTCGAATCAGAGCAACGCATTTGATTACAGTGGTCCGAACTAGAGTCGTATGACGAGTGCTTCTCGCTGCCCAGTCCAGAGGCGCGTGCGATCTCTACCGCTTTCAAACGGATGCATTCGGCTGTCACAGGCAGCTTCTGGACGAACTCCGCAACCTTGTCTTCCTGTTTTGTGGTCCGCTGCGGTCCGCCCACGAAACGACGTTTTCTGTTGCTTTGCTGCTTCTGTCTCCGCCAGTACCGAATGATCTTTCCGGATACTCCAAATTCGCGCTGTGCCACGAGGTTGCCGTGGGCTTCCGCACACTCAATCGCCTTTTTCTTGAAGGCGACAGTGACTTGTCGTCGGCTTCCGCTCATTTTGAAACAAAATGTGAAAAAGCAGCCTTTAACCAATATAACTTTGTGACAATGTAAACGCAAATTGGCCGTGCCACAATGTCGCCACGACGCGCTGCTGCTGATGGTGATGGCGAAGGCGCTTCTTTACTTCATCCGCCCATTGTTGCAAGACTTCCGTAGTTTTTCCGCCAATGTCCGGTATATAAAACGAGGGTCGACTTTGCACAATAGTTTTTTGAAAAAAAGTTCGACCTATATTCCGGTTTTTACGGTAACAGTTTTGTCGAGCGAAGTGAATGAATACTGCATGTTTTTTCCCCTTTCATCGCACTCTCTCCGAGTTCCGTTTTCGACAGGTAAGTGGGTGATCTCATGCTATTTCGGTTAAGGGGGGATGAGGGTCTTGAAAACTTTTTTTTTATTTCGTAACATATCTTCCTGAAAATTGGCATGCAGATATATCTTTGAATGCTGATCCCAAATATATATTCAGATTTTATATATCTCATCTATAAATGAAGATATTGCAAAATAATTCATCCCACATAGGTCTTTTCTTACGGGCCGTTATGATAATTTCTTAATTAGAAAAACTAGTTTCAAAGAATGGCTGTCATTTCCAAGGGCCCATTGCACATCCTAAAGCTAAAGAAATTTTTAAAAAGTGATCATATAGGTCATGAATGAATAACAAAGTAGGAAGAAAAAAACAATGCGGGAGTAATTAGCTTACATCTGACCTAATTGCTAGTCTAATGGGTTTAATGAAAAATGGAAAGCTTTAGGATGTAGTTGAGGTTTTACTGAAAAAAATGATACCTAATTCAATAAAATCAGTTGATGCAAACATTATGAAAAGTTCCGTAAGGCAAAGGCATTTGATCGAAAAAGCAAAGCTGAGAAAATTGCATTCAAAGTTTTGCTTACTCTGCCACTTTTGTTTACCTATCACATGGAAAAATTTAATGCTTTAGCATGCAGCCCAGTCATTACTGAACACAATAACACCAAACTCAAAGAAATCTGTTCATGTAAAGATTGTGAAAACCTCTGTATTGCATTGGTACTTGGCAAAAAAAAAAAAAACTCAGAAAGTCGTCTTTACTTGCTGCGCCGACGTTCATTAGCTCGAACTTGCGGGAAGTCGCGGACTTCTTCGCCAATGAAGTTTTATTGTCTGCGTACTTTTCACGCCCCGCGCACTCCGCGCAAAACACCGCGTCGAAGCGTTGAGCACGCGAGCTCGGTTCAGCCGCGTCCGTCGGCACCGAAGCGGCGTTCGGAAACGCCGAAGTCGACGTTAGGCTTAGGTCAGCCGGCTCGGCCGCTTCCGACGACACGGAATCCGAAGCGACTTGCAGCGTTTCAAAAGTTAGCATTTTCGACGGGCTTAGTCCAGGCGCATCCACCGGCACTGCACCGATCGGGACTGTCCGGCCGCGTCCACCGGCGAAGCTGTTGTTGGCGAGCTCACTCCAGCCGCATCCACCAAGGCCACAGCCATATCTCTATGCCACAGCAGCTTGCGGCATCACCGAAGCTGTAGTTCTCGACGATGTAGCGCTCTTATTCCATGCGCGCCTCTTTTTGCTGACTGCTTTTCGCGTGCTTGCTTTCAAGCGCGCGTCTCGCCCCATCGTGACACGCGGAACAAAGACACCAGGCACGCAAAAGCAAGAAATTCGTGGTTAAAAGAGGCGACTCAATAGCCAAAATATCTACAAGAACGATAAAGAAAAAGGCAGAACGAAAAATACAAGAGGAATGCGAAAAATGACGTGCGCGCCGGCGAAAGCAGACGACGCGAAGGAGTGGAACAACGCGGCCGCGGGGCCGCGGCAGGCGAAGCATGCGTCACGGCCAATCAGAGGGCTGCGCCTCGGGGAGGCGCCCGCTTCACCCAATCAGCGGCTGTCTCGCGACGATTTCGCTCTTGAGAACGGGTGCTTGGGGTGCCGATCGCTCCGCTGCACGAGGGTCTACAGCGTGCCGAGGGGCGCCAGAATAGAGAGCGGGAAACCAGCTTTCAAACGAGACCAAGATGGCGCCGATCGGTTCGCGTCGCGCGGAGCTACGGCAGCTTGAAAATGAAGCAAATCTTCGCGCTTGGCGTTCAATTTCGGCTCACCGACGTTTCTAAATTGCCGTTTTTTTTATACTTCGAGTAGGAATTGAGCCATAATATTTTGTAGAGGCATAGTTGGGACATTAAAGACTTC
Organism: Dermacentor albipictus; assembly: GCF_038994185.2. NCBI lineage: Eukaryota > Metazoa > Arthropoda > Arachnida > Ixodida > Ixodidae > Dermacentor > Dermacentor albipictus. Next base: position 6,610,008 of record NC_091830.1, read on the forward strand.
AAAAACGCAATTTTTGAAAATTGCCATTTTTGACCATTTTTCGCGATTTCAAGACCCGCGTCCCCCCTTAAACAGTACTACCGTTTAGTACGTACTTTTTCTGAACTATGGCCAACTACGGTTTAACGAGGTTTCACTGTAGCTTTTTTTTTTCTCATGGAAGTGCAGAAAGTGATGAAAGGAATGAAATGGGGCATCTGCTTAATGTTCCGTGCGTGCAGACCGCTTGGTACGTCCTCAAGAGTCATTCGCGTAGCAGTCGACAGATGGTAAGCGTGATCATCATTAGCCAGACTTGGCACACGACATAGCGCTGCAACAAGTGCAGGGTGCCATCATTACACGGGAAAGAAAAAAAATCGAATTTTAACGACAAAATTCAGGGGTGCGATCATTACGCGAGTGCGATCATTATGCGTAATACGGTAATGTGTGTTGGTGCGATGCATTACCTGACTGACACAACACAGACTCGACTGCTTCACGTGCTTGAACCTTCACTAACTTCGACATGTGTTTGTCATGCCCTACCATGTACAACTATTCCGAATTTCCTGCAGCAGATGCAATCAAAGCAAGCCAACTAGAGTCTATGGCTTGCTTAGCAGGTGACTAAGGCCTATTTCTCCTTTATATATTCTATGACTAGGCTTCAAGATAGTCACGCAACACTCCTGCCTAATGTATTCCCTCCTCCATGTTTCATTGTCACAGCGCCACCAGCTTTATATCACCATAAACCGAAAAGATCAAAGCTTAAGATAGTCGCCGCATCGTACTTCTGTGCACAAAAGCAAAAGCAACGGTCGCAAAAAGAGAAAACTAGCATTACAGTCTGCTATACAGTCACATGGTGCATGCGAAGCGATTCTATTGGCTGATGTATATGTGAATCACTGGCATGCTTGTTTCATGCACATATTGGCTGCGGCGAGCTGTGGGTTTCAAGTGTTTCCGAGATTAACATCTCAAGATCAGCCTCGTTATCTCAAATTTCTAGTGTTGCTCTGTCCTAGCTGCTGCCCGATCGTGATTGGGACATGATTTGTGCAAGACAAGAAGCTCCGTTTACTTTTGTTTGCAGCGGCAAAGCTATTTTGCATCGTTGTGCGACTGATGAGGGCAAAGGTAGTTTCTGTCAATGGGCACTGTAGATAAGAAAAGCCTGGAATACCGAGATACGTATCCATGGAAGTGAACATTGCTGACCGCAGATTTTGATTGCGAGCTGACGCTCTTACCTTCTCAGATAAGATTGCAAAGAGTTTGAAAACGGCCAACAGGCTGCATGATATTGCTAAAGAATGCCAAGGATTGATATGAACTGTAAAGAAAATGTGGCCTCACTGGTAAAGGACTGCTGTCCTGACAGGATTTAGGCGCTCTAAGCCTTTCTTGGAATGATTCTGAGAAAAAAAAAAAGAAAAAGAACTTTGGGCAACGTTTTCTCAGCTGTTAATTTTCGGGTAATTGCTGTCACTCATCCCTCGCCATGTCACAAATAATGAAGGCAGAATCGTTCTGATTATTTACATATAAGTACTGAAGCATTCAGGAGTGCTATAGAGCTGTCCATTTTTGTCTGCATGCCATAACTATTTTTATAATTTGTGTTGCATGCATTGTGGCTGTAAACCCTTGTTTGACAAAACACAAGTGGTGTCGAGGAACCCGAATCAAGTGACTAGAGAGATTATCGAAGCGTTAAAAAATGAATGGAAGCTATAATTCTGCAAGTTGCCCAACTGTTTCGCTGTCCAAAAAATAAATCTTTTACCGATCGCAGCAGCGGCCGGTGGTGGATAATTACAGCCAAATCCCGGCATAGCGAAATCCACTTAAACGAAACTTTTGCCACAACAAAGGTTTTTTCATTCTCCGTCAATGTCCCATAGAACTTCCATCACTGCAAGCGCTCCCCAGCCTCAGCTCGATGCAGGAATCCCACACACAGCGCCCGTACGCCCCAATTCGCAGAAATACACCGCGTTCATAGGGACCGCGTCTCTGTAGGCATAAGGTTCACCAGGGTCAACAGGACCAATTGAAGTGATAATGCAATGCGGACAGAGAGAATGGCAACAAGCGCAGCATATACTTCGTAAAGTGTGAAAGCATGTATGAAGATTGGGCCGATTAGCCGCTGATATGCACACACACTGCGCTGGATACGCGGTGACGAACTTCATGCCGCTTCAACAGCCGTCAATCTAACCCACACACATAATCTTGAGGCCAATCACTGATGAGCCACCTGTACGAACATATTAGCGACAAGCATTCTGCGACGTCTTGTGACCCGTCACCACGTCGGCCAGCGGCAAGTTTTCGTCATGGCCACACTGAAAAGCCATTAGGCCTAAAAGCACTGCTTCATCAGGCATCAGCGACTAAAGTTGCAGTTTGGCTCCAAATCGATGATAATCTATTCACAGCAGCCGCACAACACTCGGAAAGCCGACAAGCCACATCGCAAACGCGAGCGAGTGCACAGGAAAGCAACAAAGTTCATCATGGCCGCCATTTTTGTGACACACCGTACGGCGGCCTCTCGTTTTTTACGCTGTCTGTGGGCACACGTCAGTCTCTTTTTTATGGCTTCGAGCAACCCATCACAAAACTTCCTTTGGATTTAAACAGCGAGCGCCGAAGTGTCATGCGACTAGTGCACTAACCACCCTGTTGCATACATTTGTTGTTTCGCACAATTTAGCCATGAAATTTTAAATTTCTGAATCTGACAGGTGGAAAATCACGCCGAACCTGACAATGAAATAGAGCGGACAGCACCTGCTCATTACTGTTGGTGCCAGTTACGTACAAAGTGATGATCGAGTCACGTGATGCACAGTCCTTTTGTCTGTCATGCAGACTGGCCTCGCAGTAACCCACCTGCCATAAAGCTTAGATGGCCCTTCTATATTTTAGAGAAATACTGGAAAGCAAAACTTTGCATAGAATAAGCATTCACTTTAATGAGTAGAGCGTGCTGTGTATCTTGATTTTCATCTATGTAAGTTGCTGATAACTTGCTACATTCTTGTTATACAATGCTAGAAGACTTCTGAGCATGCAGAGCACCATATATTCTTGCCCAAAATTCGTAAGCATTAAATTTTGTAAGGAATTTTACTATGTTCGATTCAATATTCTGCTTTCTAATTGTCTTGATTTGAGCCAATATTTGATTTGAAATCTACTATTTGGTATTTGCACACCCCTATCTCTTACAGTAAACCCTGTAGTCCTCATAAACCAGCCGTCTCTATCTCTGACACTGCAACTGACCCAGATATACAGTCGAACCTCGATATATCGAACAGCGCGGTGATCACAAAATAGTTCGATATAGCCAGAATTCGATATATAAAATCACGTAGAAAACGCGTACAAAACTAGCACAAATCAATCAATGAACCAATCGTGGCGCAATAGATACTCACATGAAGCTTCAAACAAAGTATTTATTTCGTTTGCTGAAAGTACTGAAGCAGCGTAGCCTGCTTCATATTGGCAACCGCGTGCTTGACCACGGCGTCCTCAACATAGTCCAAACGTTCCACAAGAGACAGTTTAGTGCCTTCTATTGCGCCGCACTAGCGGCGTACAACGGCCAAAGCAGCTACAGCCTCAGTTGCAGTCGGGAGCGGGGCAACATCAGCGCTTGCTGGATCAGCCTCGGCAGCGTCTTCGTTTGGCTGCTCAGCAGTCACTTCTGCCGCGATCTCCATGTCTGTTAACTCCGCCACTGTTCCGGTGCTGTTGTCACCGCCAACGAAGTCCTCAATGCACATCCTGTGTGACTCAGCGCCGACAAAGCGATCCAACTGGCTCCACGGCCGCCTCAATCATGCGCGCACGGCAGGAGCAAGCCCCGCCATGCGCGCGTGATCAAGGCGGCCGTGCTTGCCCCCGCCGTGCGCGCATGATCGAGGTGGCCGTGCTGGCTCCAAGCCACCGCATGTGTTCGCCGCTACGTTCAAATGGCGCCCTCGGCGCAACCGATGTGGGCAGCTGTCGTACGCAGCAGTCTGGAACGCCCATCGCGCCGCCATCTTCGAGAGTGTTGCGGGAAAGCTCGCCTCCTGTCAACAGAGCGCACTTGGTCTGTGGCGGCGGAGTTCAATATATTCATTTTACAACCGGCCCCGTTCGAAATAAAAAATTATAAATGTATGCGATTTTCCACGTGATATAGAAAGTGTTCGATATAAGCAATAGTTCGATATATCCGTGTTCAATATATCGAGGTTTGACTGTAGTATCATGGCTGTGGATGGCGATATCACGGTGTTTCCTTTTGCACATTGTCCCTTTTGGCTCAGATTCCCAATCAGTTTTCCTCGCATGTTAGGTGTTTGGGCTGGAAGTGTACGCACTGTCCCTTTGCAATGTTATCGTATCTTTTCAACAATGATTCATGTGCAATCCGCTTTTTTCATGTTCCTGTGCTGCCCTCTGATGGACGCCACTGGAAACTGTGCCCAAGTTGAGTGTGCGTCGGTTGTGTGCTTCGTGAACTGAGATTAATTATCAATGCCTTCTCCTGGGCAGCATGTCGTTCAATCATCAATTACTGGGTGAACAGACCTAAGTGCACTGTTGTGCTAACAGTGCGGCTGATAAAATCGCGCTGAGTTCCGTCTGCCGACGCAGCTGACTTGAGTTTGTTGTCGCTGATGCCTGCGCTTGCACCTCGCATTTTGTATTCCTTTTACACATTCAATAAACATTTCGCATATTCAAGAGGATTTATAGCGCAGCCTTTCACGCCGGATTTGCCAAAGCGGTGCATATGTTTACATAGATATCTACAACCACAAATCGCTGTTAGCTTCGGATATTGTGGAAACGGTGCGTCACTGATATGAAATAACGTCAAAACCTAGCAAAACCACGGCCGATGGCAAAATATGTATACATATCTGCGCATATGAGCCGCGTTGTTCCACCCTGAGACGAGTCAATGTGAGCGGCTGAGACACTTAAACAATGGCAAGTGTGATCCAGACACATATGTTACGGGCTGTTGTTACTGATTCTCGCTTTTATTTAAATTCATCATACTTACAGTTTGCGCGTGCCATAAGTGTTATTAGACAAAACTGTGCTCGGCATAAGCCCTCACTTATACGCCATGTAGTTCTCTCTCGAAAACACGGATGCCATCGCTGACACAACTGGTAACTGAGTAAGTATATGCTCCTGTACCGTATGCACTGTCTCTTCTTTCCCATTTGACGCAGAGGTAAATAGTGCTTCTCTGGAATTAAGAAACGTGTCAGCATAACAATACGTACAGACCCCCCCTCTACATAGTGAATGCAAGTGGCAGCCTTTGGGAACATTGACGTAAGTACAGGATATTGGCCTAGCGCTGCATTGCCGCTTGCCTCTTATTGTGTACGCACCATACGAAGTGAAGAGTAGTTGATATAAAATCGTTATAGGGTCACAACTGAACTATAAGAGCAGTTTTTCGTCCTAGCTGCTTATTTTCTAAGTTCAGGTCCACCGGTAGCGGGCCAACTCAACTGGGCTAGGCCTAACCCAACCTTCACTAAACAGGATCAACATTGGCTCAAACTTCATGTGCACAGCTTGAGAGGACTGAGGCTTGTGCATTTACACTTTGCACACATATCGACACATTTTGAGCACAAATAACTATATATACAAGCGAATGTGCTGCGGCTATCTCGTTGTCAGTTCGACGGCCGATCTTGCGGGGTTCGATCGAGCGATCATGGTCAGCATGCTCATTTTATCGGTGTTGTCGACAAGAAAGCCCGCCACACTACAACTCGCGCCAGTTGGTTGCGTGATTGTTGGCCTACTGTGATCAAATGGTCTCAGCGACACAATGTGTCGAGTAATTGGCCAATTGTTGGCGTCAGCTTCTTGTCGGTCTCGTATCGGCCCAATGTTACCACGCCTTGAACCAGTACATGAAGTCAGGCATGTGCTGCCACCTCCAGCAAGAGAGGGCCGACGCTGCATGAAGACTGCGTCGGCAACGTAATGTTTTTGAAGTGTCGCCCAAGTGTAACGCAGGGTTTTATCAATAAGTTGATAGCTGTCAATGCAAGGCGGCAACTACGCGGTTCACGGTGCAGTCCGGATGAGGCCCTGGCCACTTTCTGTTTCAAAGTGGAGTTGCAGTCTTACGCTATGCAGGTTTTCGACACCAGACGGACATGTATACAGAGCAACAGACCAGGGCAGTTCCAGCACGCTACACGGCACAAGTGTTCGCTGCAGTGAGAGTCCATGCTCTTCTTTTTTTTTTTCGGGATACTTTTGCTCAATATCAGGCCATGCGCACGCGTCCCTTTCAAACCGTTTTGCAACTAATCCGCTAGGGCAGGGCACATGCATCATTGCGCCGTGAAAAAGGCGGATTACACCTGCGTGTTTCAACCTCGCCGAACACAATGTCTTTCCATGCTACAGCCCATTATGAGCAACTACTCCAGAGTACGTGAAACAAAAACGCCACCTGTAGATTTCATCTGGCGCATCTCCTGGCGGCGATCCAGCAGCTGCTGACGCCACTGCTTCCACTGGGTTTCGTATCGCGCAAATGCCTCCTTGTCAGGATGGTCTCGGTTCTGGGTCAGCCAGTTCTCAAAACTCTTCTCCCACTCCTTGAACTGTCGCTCAAACTCTGCATCCTCTGCATCCACGGAAGGGGCACCGGCGACAGGCACTGCTGCTGGTGCTACTGCTGGTGCTACTGCTGGTGCTACTGCTGGCGCCACTGCTGGTGCCGCTGGTGCAGCCGGTGCAGCCTGATTTGCCTACAAAGCATAAAGGAAGAACGTCACAAGGTGCACATCCATACCTGACAACCTCTGAACATCCCAATTTGCACATATCCCGCACACATGACAAGGGGAGCGGGGCGAAACATGAAGATGGTAGAGCATGTTCTTTTTCTTTTTCTATCTGCTTTGCATCACACTTTTTGTTGGATGCATACGCATTTTATTAAAGATGATTTACCTCTTATTTACACTGCTTACACTGTTTCTAGCTCATAGTGGCTTTTTCAGGGACACTGCTGTGGGCAATTCGGTATGTTTCAGGACATTATTTGAATAAAATTGTTCAAAGCAAGTACTCCTCTAGCACATAAAGTCTTTCACTGCCACAATACAATGGCAGGGATAGTATCACAAGTTCTCTTTTGTATGCATTGTAATTTTTTACAATCTTGCGCTGCCCCATCTTACTTCTTTGCAAAAAGCATTTATTTTTCATAAAACATGATGCAACATTCATAAAATCGTACACCGAGCCCCAATAAGCAAAGTTTACGAAAAATTCAGGAGAGTTGGCAATCATGCAAGTTTTCCTATTGTAAACAAGACAACAATGAAGAAGAAGCACGCACGCTTGTGCAACAGCAGAGAAGCAGACATAAAAAAATAAGAAACTGGAAGTACAAAGAAATGTGCAAAGCACCCATGAAGTGGCTCGAGCCTGTAACAGAGCAGCTACATCCCTACAGTGAAGAAACCAATACAGGAAGGTTACAGCAGTGACAGAAGCAGCCTGTCTAATTGAGTCTGCTCCCAGTGTCTATGCCTGGTGCTCCCGGGGCTTGAGAGCTAATGGATGGCTTCAGGGTTTCCAGCAGGGTACGTAATACAGCGTCTTGGCTTCCGTTCATCGTTTCTCGAATCACAACCAAACCATCATACCATGTCATTCTGCTACCCATCTCCAGTGGAAGCATCATATCTGCAACAAGATTTCAGCTGGATATTATGCTTAACTGTTATGTTTTACAAGTTGCTGCCATGCTGCCATGTATATTCGGACAGGAGCGTGTATATTCCTTTTGAAATATTTTTTTATAAGATTTAGCTTATCACTGTTCTGTTCTTGCTCAAATTTCACAGAAATACCACATTTTATGGTCTAGACTGTTTAATGTAACACATGGCACAGTTGCCTGGCTTTTAACAGAAAAATTGAAAGTTGCCTTCGTTTATGCAGATGCAAGCTGCTGCCAAAGTGGCGCTAACAAACATTTGTCACCGCCTGTAGGCAGCTGCAGAAAGCAGCCATTGCCAGAGGAGCGTATGCCAGAAGAGCGGGCAACACACGGCAACCCTGCCTGAACAGCTGCCTAGCGAGAATGTGCCTAATATGCTGACTGCCTTTTCCTAGTGCCCATTCACACCAAGCATTATCTTGACCATGTAAAGAATTGGCTTCAAACTAAGGTGCATTCCTGAATATGGGCATGAGAAAGAAAACTGCGCCAGTGTAACACGGTCTGGGGACAGGGGAAGTCAAAGTATGCCTGCTGGTTTGGCCTAAATTCATGCATTTCATTTTGTGAGTACAGTACCAGACACGCAGGAAAGACGAACGTACCCATTCTTTCGATGAGGAGGGCAGCCCTCTTGCATTATGAATGGGACAGGAATATAAGACCAGGACTACGGTAGGAATGGCTCTCTTTCTCTGTCCTTGGAAAGCACGAAAGCGCACTTGCCCTCTCCCGCTGCAAATACCTAAGCTTCTTCCCCTACCATGTGCGATAAGATGCGACCCAAACCTCTTCATTTTCACCATTTATGGAGTGCCCTTCCATTGATTCTCTCTTTGTCCAGGGCATAAACAATGTCTCAAGTGTACACTACTGTTTTACCATGTCTGCCTGAATTTATCGAAGTGCAATTTACTTGCACTATGAGTCAGGTACACATTACGGAGCAACTAAGCATAGCTAGAGCCACAGTTTCCATTTTGCACTAGCCCCACAAGTGAACATCTCGTAGCTTTGAAGCTGAAAAGGCTGAAACAGACAGCTCACATCCTATACTTCAAAACAGCATGAGTGCCACAAAAGACCCACAGTAGCACTCGAAAATGTTCTTTTAACTACACTGACATTCCCGTTAATATTTTCCGGAAAAGCCTATCTTGCCAACTATAGTACAGAACTAAGACACAACTGGATGTTGTCAACTTTACTATCATGTCGTGAAAGTCAGCGCGGTGCCCAGACTACCTTTTTTTTTTTCACTGCATATCTTACTGCTTGCTAGAACTTGCTTAAAGAGTTGCAACCAAACTTATAACCATCTAATGCACCTTTGCATGGCACACTGCATTGATGGAAATGAAAGATACCAAAATTATAAACATATTCCAAGCTGAAAACATGGCACAGTGTGCATGCTACTGGGTGCTATAAAGAGGGAGCACTTTAAGTGCTATGTATAAAACCATTCAAAATACAACGGCAATTTAGTGATACGAAAAGTTAAAGCAGAAATGACCGCTGTGACTCAAATACTATTTGGCACTTCAGGGGACAGATATGTGTATGCTGGCCTAGCATACTTGTAAAAAATGTCACGTGAACAGAGTGCTCTCAATATGGCAGCCCATACTGTCATATTTAGAAAGAAGCCTGCACCATGAACGGTTACTGTTCATTAGTCGAGTTCTGAGGTGTTCAAGGACCACTCCGGCATTTTTATAATCATATTAGGATACTGTCATTTTCAAATGGCATTCACAATCCTGTCACTGGTAGGGTGGTTCAATTTGCTTAGAAACTCAACAATAACTCTAAATAACGAATACATGAGGTACCAAATCCAAAATGGGTAGCAGCTTCGTGTGATGTCACGATGAGATCATATCCTACACTACCGTAATGTAAGTACACAGTACACGTGGTATTAACACCAAAACAGCGAAGCTGGTGACATGTTCTACTGGACACAGGAAGCTTTTCCAGCTCTTTCGAACTAGACCGCAGCGATTCTGAGTTTCTGAGAAGAATTACTGTCTGCTTTTGACCCGCTGCCACCGCATGAGGCAGCTGACATGCTCAAGCTCAACTCATTAAGCTGCGGCAAGAGGAAGAGACCACCGGTTACCCCGTCTGTCAAAACTATGATTGTCAGCCGTAGCCTTGTAGAAAAAGGAGCCAGCTTCGTCATTTCTGGGCAAAGTGGCGATGCAGTATCCGACGTCACAAACGCAGGGTGGCCAGTAAAAAGTCATACTTTGGTGGGCATGAGTTGGTAACAGGCAAGCAATCTTTAAAATTCATTTTAAGCAAAACTAAATGACCTGCAGTGATATCATTTGCCACAGGTAATCAGAGCACAAAGAAGTACATATATTCTAAATTTTATTAAGGTCAGTGGACATTCACAGATCACCAGAGTTGCCCTTTAAAAGTGAAAATTCTGCAAATGTGTCACAAGATTTTCAATTAGCACGGAAGCACCTGATCTGCATATTAGCTCTGTAGGCATTGCAAGGGCCAGGCCTGGCAACCATTGCAACATTGCAACAGCCAGGCCTGAATGACACACTTAGCTGCGTCAAAGCTCACATTTACCACTGGACTCAATGTCAGACATTTACAGCTCTAACACAAAAGCTTTAGTGTCACCATTGATGACATGACCGGGGGAATGGAACATCAGACAGATCACTACAGCATACAGTACACAATATTCTGCACAATGAAATGCACATGCTGCGAGTACCAAAACCAACTGGCAGCGAACAATTATGGGAGTAATGACAGGCTTAACATTCCAAAGATACCCATAGGCTAATGAGATATCTCCTAGTGGGAGGCTTCAGGTAATTTCGACTACTTTCTTTGAGCATTTTTGTGTTCTACCTCCACGGAATGTGGCTGCTGAAGACAGAAAAATTTTCACTGATTTTATTGCTTTATTATGCTGCTGTCAGCTCTGTAATTGATATACAAAGCTTGAATTCCAATTCAAAAGTGCAACAAATAATTACACAACATTTTAAAGCAACTAGTTCAAAACACATGCCAAGTGCAGTGTGGCTTCGCAAGTGAAACAGGTGGCTGCTTACGTTATGAAAATTGGAAGTGGAGATCAAGTGGTATCACAAACCATCCCTAAGTGTGATAGTCAGACAATGACTATGTTGACGAACGCTGGCCATGGGATGCCAAAGCGGCCTATGACCGAAGCAAAAATTAAAGATGGGCAATGACGCTGCTTTGAAATTCACACACCAGGTCCACCGGCTGGCACAGAATTTTTTACAGTATCTGTTCGCTGCAAGCTATTTATGAGTAAAGAAAGATCATACTATATATATATTCAAAGGGTCAGCTTGGCACCTTGTTCCTGCATGAAAACTGCAAAGCATGCAAACACACAGGTACCTGTGATACCAGTCAATGTCAATTGCACCACAGTTTGGTCATGAACTTCAAAAGAAGCTTGACTTTCAATTTCTTCTTCAGTAATACACTTTTTTCTTCAACACAAATATAGTTTTGAAGGAATACTATGCCAGTCTAAACCGATTCAATCATTTTTGATGTCCCCTTAATTTGTTAGTCTGAAACTTAACGCTCCACACACAAGCACATAGATGCAGGCGAGAAAACAAACATTGAAGACAGTTTGCTCATTTGTTTCTTTGCCTCAGTCTATGTGTTTCTGGTTGGTGAGTTAAGTTTCACAGTTGTAAACCAACTAGCCTGCCAGAAACATCTGATGTCTCACCCAAACCCTGCACACTGAATATCAGTGCAAGGCATTCAAGAAGGAAGGTGCCAAGCACCTGTCTTGCAGGCCCTGCTTCTTGCGTGCCTTGTTTCTCTAGTAGATTGATGTGTGTTATTTTGCTAGGCTAGTTCGACTCGTTTGGCCAGCACAATGTTACACAGGGCAATTACAATGAAAGAGAATGGCCGTTCAAGTTTCCATTCAGTCGTCCCTGTGTAATGCTATGCTGGCTGAGTCTAGTTGTTTCTCTGCGCCTAGATTCAATATGCAGTCAAACAAACTTGCAAAATTACCATGTTTCTAGCACACTACTTACTTACTCCAATGCCTTCAATGCCCGAAGGTGTTAAAGATTGTGGCAAAATAAAGATACGGCATTTATAACTCCCCAAAGCCCAATATACTTTTTATGTACCAAGTTTGCGACCTCAAAATGCTGACTTAAGTATAAGAAACAGCATAGCCCAGAGTAACGTTACTGAGGTGCTAGAGCAAATTATTAGTTGTGGATGGATAAGAAAACCAATTACTAAATACATAAATATTATACTCATTATATTTTAACTCAAACAACATTTTTTTAAGAGTTTTTTGTTATCCTGTGTGGCAATGCACCCTCGATGGCCAGAAATAAAGGCAAACAAGTTGTTCCGATTTTCCTTGATGTGGAAAGGCGTTTGGGCTTTGCAAAGATCAGCCGTTATGCAAACAAGAAATTCAGTTTAGGCAGAAAAAAAAGTTTTCCTGTCGACACTGACCTTGGGTGCCGCGGCTGCCTGCTGGGAGCCAACTGCTGCTGCCTCGTAGGCAGACGTCCAGCCGGCCCACTGCTGGGACCAGGCCAGCCAGGCCTGCTGCTGTGCCTGCTGCCATGCGTGAGCCTGGGTCTTGAGCTGCTGCATGCGCTCTGCATCCTGCGACACACATTCAACACATGAGCACTGTCAGTAATGCAAACAAAGCCTGGCACATCTTCCACGTGTCAAGTGTGCCTGCATCCCTGCCCCACACCCTCAGTTGATTTACACATGCACATGAACCCCAATCAACCAGACCAATATATCCCAGCAGCCACAAAATGTTCTCTATATTGCTCAAAAGCTTAACCAAAACGCAGAAGTGTCAGAACTTGATGCAACTGTCTACCTTACCTGCCAAGAAGCAACAGCACCTGCTAAGAGGCTTAAGTTCTTAACAACTGTCTATTTTGACAAGGGCTAGCACTATATTGTTTACAGTTAAATGGCAGCGGACAGTCACTGCTTGGCAATGTACCTGAATGCAAGCCACAGTTAGACCCTAGAAGCGCTGTGCGCACCTCATAAGTGGCAGTTTGGTGAGCTTTGGTATAAACCTTGGGCCCGCAACGAAAACGCAATGCCTTGCTACCTCCACCTGCCCTGCACTCTACCCAGTGTTATCAGTGGTTAATGTGCTTTGCAGCAGACATCTGTGTGACAAACATGAGAAGCTGCTTTAAAAAACATGCCAGTGCATGTAGGCACTGGGCGACTAGCATGGATGCAACATGCTTTGAAAAATGGATGTCTTTCTCAACAGATGTTTCCACCATGAATGCATTCAGCGCTTTCCAGAAATTAAGGTTCCGTTGTTCGACACTGGCTGAGGTGCCTTCTTTTTTCAGACTGTCGTAAAGATTCAATAGTCACACAAACCACACTCAAGATGAACATTTTCTATGGCACAGATAAGGAAGAAAAGTAAATAGCCCTCATGCCACTTACTCCTTGCCTCTATCTGTCTATCTATGTCTAAAAGAAATGTGGCAATGGCCTTTGAGGTGCCACCATGTAAAGTTATAAGACCATAATGCCACTCCATCGCACCATTACATTTGAATGAGTAGTGGCATAGTAAACAGGCACAGCTTTACGTAATGCATACACATGTGCATGCATTATCTGTACCTTCACAACAGGGCTGTGCCTCAACATAAACAGTGGTGCGATGCCATTACCATCCACCAGCTTGAGCAGGTGAATCAAAAGGCTCTTCTTCTTCCACAGCATGACTATTGACAGTGTGACACATGTTTCATTAGGAGACATTGCAAACACAAAGTCAAATTAAAAAAACTTCCACTGTAACAACATATACATGTATATAAATAATTTTTTTCATATTGCATAGTTGTTACTGCGTAAGGAAGTTTTTTCAAGCTACGGCTCCAAGGGACAAAGGCACACTGTGGCACGCATTGGAAATATTGAGCATACTTGTAATCCATGTCTGAAGGCACCCTTAACATACCTGCTATAGTTGCCATGCCATATGCCACAATGAAACATACCAGCTAGCTAAGCAAGCCTAGACCACGCACACTATACATGTAAGCACTGCCACCAATAAGCAATGACACTTTTATGGGTTAAAGGGTTGTAGTATACAACTGTTAAGTCAGTAACAGTGTGCAAAAGAATAAAAACATTAACATCCTGAAGTCGCTCAAGATTTGCTGCGAAAAAGCAGTGTCCCCTGGCGATATGAAATTAAAGTGATTCAATGAAACCATGGCACTGAATCTAAGCTAATTTTTATGTTGGATTGTTCCGAATGCTCGTAAATGGGCAAGCATCCAATACCGTAACGGCCACAAATTTTGCAAGGCCTTTTTGCAAGGTTATTATTATTACCAAGAACTGCATCTGTGGAATTCAAATACACTGAAGCCTACAATTTAGGCCACTAAACCACAGTATGCAATTAAGAACTGGATGACAAAGCTAACTGAAGGTTGTCTGTTTCCCTGAAGTATTAAGACTAAAGAAGGCTAGTGGCATTCGTTCTAGTTAGAGCAATGTGCATATCTTTAGTCAGCAAAGTTTTCAAAAAGTGCCATTACAAAACCTCGTTTTGAAGAACCCGCAGGAGTGCGAATCAACAGGATAGAAAAGTACTGTTAGAGGTAATGATTTTCAAACGGCAGCTCTATGCAACAAAGCCCGATTTTGAGAAACTAAATGAATTCCTGGAAACAGCAAATGTATTGACGCTGCGAATCCAATTTCGCATAGGGCACATTTCCTTCTCGTCAATACGAAGGAAATGTCGGGTATGCTGTAGAAGCCATCGTTCTTGTGTGAACGCGCGGTTGCTCGGGGTGGGAAAACTATGAGCGTCTCGCATTCGTTAATTAGAGTGGTTCGGTAGGAGGAATCGGGGAATGCGAGAGAACCGAACAAGTTCAACCGACTTCATTTTCTTTTTGCATTAACACGGAACAGTCACAAGTGGCTGCCAGGGCCGCATTGAACTGTGGGAACCCGCGTGGCGGCCATTCGAAGTACAGAGACAAACAGTTACGCTCGGGAAGCGCCGTAAACAGTCGCAAATGGCCTCCGGTGAGGTCTCGAGCGAGACGTAGCATTCTGGGGAAAGCGGGGAGGTGGCGATTTTAACGAATCCGGGTTCCCGCGAGCTGGCTTTGAGCCGGGGCACCGCGGCGCAACTCGGGGGCGCCGTGCCCGTTGCGAGGCCTGCCGCTGCAACGTCCAAGAGAAGCGCGCGCACTTAATGAGAGAAACACGGCGTGGCGGCCGCAATCGGCCAGCGAGCGTTGGGTGCGCAGGTGGGCGCCGGAGCAGCACCAACCTCGGGCGTCGCTGCCGCGGCCTCCTGCGTTGCTGCCGCGGCGGCTGTGGTAGCGGCGGCCGGCGCCGCTGCGCCGGCATCGGCTGCGGGCGTCGCGGTGGGCACCGCGGCGGCGACGCTGGTCGTCGTAGCAGCGGTCCACTGGGGCCAGGCGTACGAGACGGCCGGCTGGGACGCCGGCGCTGCCGCGGGCCACCCCACCGTGCCGAGCACTCCGAGACCCGCCGGCACAAAAGACTGTCCGGCCGCGGTCGGCATTACCGCCGCGGCGGCGGCAGCGGCGGCCGCGGGCTGCGCGGCAGCACCCCACTGTTGCCACATATCTCGGTTTGCTTGCCCCGGTCCTTTTACACTTCACCGCTTCGTCCCTTGCTTGTCGATGCTGGCTGGCCGAGATCGCCTCTGTCTTCCCTACTTTAAAATATCGCCGCGTGCGAGTTTATTGTCCGCAATCATCCTCACGGGCACAGCGTGTCATGGAACGCACACACACACACACATCAGCTCAAAGGAAGGAAGGAGCACATGGTTTCGAGTAGCCGTCGCTAGGGGCAGGCAGCCGGCGCGCGAAAGCTTAGCCTGGGAATCGCCGAGATTCGGAAAAGCACTGCAGTGATGAGCACGCACAGCTAACACTCGAGAAGCCTTTCGAACTGCTCTTGTTTTTCTTTAATTTTGTGGAGTTAGCGCGCCTTGTGTCGTTTTTTTCTCAATCCCTGTGGCGACGGTTTCCAAAGCAACGACGTGTTATGTAAAGGTGCGTCCACAGGTGAAACAAGGCAATTTTTATCGCAATTCTGAAAGTAGTCAATATATTTCTAAACGCCGCAGTATTGGTCCGGTAGGAAAATATTCATCACGTCGCATTTTCGCTCTACCACAAAATGGCTCTAGCTGGCTTGAATTACGGCACTTCAGTCGTGATTAGCCGAGATGATGGTCACGGCATGGTTACGGTGTCTATTAGTCGCAGAGGATGAATAGGTTCCGGTGACAACTACGCATTGAATGGTCATCGCGGTCGGTTTCGTGCATGTTTTCGTCTTCTCTAGCGCTTCAGCGAACTCTACTCCGCGAGTGTTTCTGCAACGCCTGCGCGCCGACGACACGATTGCTGGCCGTGTGCTCGCTCTCATCGCGGTTGTTAACCTCCACAGTTAACTCAACTCCAGCATGTCCTTAGCTGCCGCGCAGTCGAGTGGTGTGGATGAGACTGGTCTCGTTTGAAGGACTCGAGAGAACATGCTCACCCAGCGCCTTCGCTCGTGCCACAGTGCTGTGCTCTGGGCAGTACGAGGCGCACGCAGCGAGCGAGCGACATGCCGGCGCGGCGCCGCGTCGCAAGCGAGCGCCGAGGGCGCCCTGCAGCTGACCGACAGCTGCGTAGAGAAGCTGCGGCGCGTGGGAGTCGGCCGTGTGCTGCGCGTGTCCGTGGAAGGCGGTGGTTGCTCGGGCTTTCAGTACCGCTTCCAGCTCGAAGACCAGCCGGCGCCGGACGACGTGCTTTTCGAGCGAGACGGCGCTCGCGTGGTGGTGGACAGTGCCTCGCTGGACCTGCTGCGCGGCGCCACGCTCGATTACCAGGAGGAGCTCATCAGGTCTGCCTTCCGCATCGTGGACAATCCGCAGGCGGAGCGGGGATGCTCCTGCGGCGCCTCCTTCACCATCAAGCTTTAGGCGTAGGAAGTGAGACACGGACAGCCCCGAGTGGCGGCACACTTTTAATAGAAACTGTAGTGCTTAGGCCAAAAAAGTGATGACACGCTGTTGTAACAAGCCGTACATAAAATTGTTTCACGTGCTGCGTTTGCCCACAGTCTATAACGCATTTGAGATTACGTGTAATCAGCGCTTGCGTGGCAGTTGCCACAACGTATAAACTCTGCGTAAGTAAACAGCGTCTGTAACAATTAAGGTGAGCGAGAAAAGCGCGACTATCGTTAACGCTTTAGCAGGCAACCTCAGTCACGAGGCGGGCTGGCGTTACCCTGAGTTTGAGAGCGATAAGCATGGCCTTCAAGCCGTGAAGCTGACTGTATGTGTATGGCGGCATGCGCTGTTTTCTTGCTGGATATTACACACAGGATATTACAGCAGGTACACAAAAAGTTCACGAGACCACACACTAAAATCACTGCACAAAGTGCTGTGGCAACACAAGCTTTGTCCATTAACATATTCCATGGTTTTGATCACGAGCACCGATTCAATTAGGGCTTCGGTTTGCTTTCACAACACAAGCTGCAGACGATTGCACAAAGTGGAACAGTAACTTGGCAGGAATGGCAGAGCACTGCCAGCAGTGAACATTCAGGCCACTGGTGGCGGGCTGTCCACGTGTCGTCGACGTAACTCCTGCAGGATTATGATCTCATTGGTGAGCCGGTTGTCCTCTCGAATCTTCTCCCGAATGGTCTTAGGAACGTCGGGTATAATCCAGCGAATTATAGTCATCAGGAATGCAATGACATTCTGCAAAACAGAGCATTAAATTATTCTCTTGATCGCAAGGTGGTAAAAGTGGTACCATGTTTCATCTTCACTCTCACCTCAAATAGTAGCACAAAGGCAAACTTCCAGACTAGGATCTCAAAGTACTGTGATGTTCGCTTGTACTGGTTCTCGACCCACGGTGGTGTGCGGTGGTCAGCATACCTGCATGCACATTTTGTTCCATGGAAATGGGCCTCAGAGCAGTGTTAACGTGCACCTCACCTGCAATATCGAGACCCCAGCAGGCCCGATGTATTCCCATGTCGCACACCCTCGTCGTAATCTTGCACATCGAAGTAGGACAGGCTGAAGTCCACAAAGCCATCAAGGGTTCCTGTGGGTGACACCTTCCAGCGGTAGTAGAGGCGTGGCACCAGGTCCGATGTGAAGGCGATGAGGACCGCCTGCACAAATTCCTCAGCGTTAGAAGACTAAAAACTACACAAGGAGCTGTTACTTACGTTAGTAAGCACAGCCAGTTTGCCCAAGGAGTCCATGATACGGTACCAGATACCGATGTCACGGACTCGCACAGCCACTGGCCGCCGATAAGAGCTGAGCAGCTTCAGTGCATCCAGTCGAATCTCGAGCACGTTGTTGAGCAGTGCAAAGAGAGGTGCCAGAGGAAAGGCAGCCACAAACAGTGTGACAAAGCCATACTGCAGGATCATCTCGAGGTACTCGTGGAAGAGGCCAGTAGAGCCCATGTCGGGAAGTAAGTAGTCGCGCTCCCACGGCTGCGTAGGTTGGTGCTCGTTGTTGCTGCTCCGCAGAAATGACATATGGGACCACAGGCGCATGGCATAAGGCAGCGCCATCTCCGAGAGCGCGCTGAACGCCTGTTTTCCCACCATGATGATGGCCAGTTGGATGGACAGCTCTACAAAGCAACCCCCAAGGCCACACTCTTCTTGCTGGTAGTTCAGGAACGTGTTGTATTTACCAGGTCGACCAACAAACCTGCCAAGACAATACCCGGTCAGGTCAAAATGCATGCTGCCCGCCTCTTTATAGTTTTGCACTCACTTTCCCTTGAAGAAGGCAATGTAGAAGATGGATGAATAGCAGTTTACAAATTGCAGCAGGTACAGCTTCAAGGTCAGGCTGTCGTCGTACTCGGTCTGTGTTCTTGGCATCTCTGGGTAGAATGATGTGCATTTAAAACACAGTGGCCCTAAAGGCTGAAGCTTTTAGCTCTTATCAGGGTGCTCACAGAAGCCGAGCTTGCTCTAATTACATGCTGTGCCAAAAAGGTATTCTCCCTTGCTACTTGGACCAGAACATAGCATTAGTGGTGAACCTGCACAAGACAAGTGCCTGTGCAGCAAATGGAGAGGGTAGAGGGGCACTCACCCATCTCGGTCAAGTAGACGGCCAGTCGAGTGTACAACTGCAATAAAAGCCCCACCATTAGTTTTCGCATTCCTTTGCAAGCTTATTGCAGAGCACACCTAAGCAATCTTCGGTACGTCAAATTGGTACATCAAAAGGAATGCTAGCGTCATTTCTGGCATCTGTGATAAGTTCGAAACCCATCAGGAAACACCTCTTAGCTAGACTAGCACTTCTGAATGTGTGCTGGAGATTATGCAGTGCAGCCAGGGTCCAAGAAGCTGATTTTGAGCGTGGAGTCCTGAACCTTTCTCTGTTCATTAAAAAAGTGATAAATATCTTTTTTTAAATTGAATAAAGCAAAAGAATGCTGCATGTCGCAGCCTCTTTTTGCATCAAAACTGCTCAAGCCAGGCCCAACTAATTGGAAAGAAATATGGTAGGCGACCCTAATATTTGACTTGGGCGTCTCTTAGTGGCAATCACACCTACGAGTTGGTGTTCTTTAGGTTAAGAGAGCGAACATCTTTCCGCTGGCACGATATGCGGGCAAGGGAGGGCGAGGAGGAAGCACAGCACCTAGCCCGCCGTAGCCCCCCTAGCGAGCGGCACACAAAGCGCACCGTACGTGCCCTCTCCGATGCCGACGTCAGAGCATGTAACGAGCGTGCACGCGCAGCTGTTGTGAGCGAGCAGGTGTGTGCCGGGAGAGGAGAAGCAAGAGAGATGGGAGTGACATCACATCCACTCTGCTAGGCAGGTGTTCAGCCGATGCCAGGCAACTGTTTTCCATTAATTAGCCGGTTAAATATCATGCCACCTTTTGTGTGGCATCATAATCGATGTCATTACTTCTGCTTTCTACTTCCGGGTTTCCAGGAATTTCACCAAAATCGTGCTCACATGGTGGGTCTCTCAAGTCTACAATTCTGCGATTTGGTGTGCGGTAATCAGTGATTCCAATTATTCCAGACACTTCAGTAACTCAACTTGTAACCAAACTTATTCTCTGATATCGTATCTAAATGAAACCTACTAATTTTGTACTGTACCATCTTTTTTTTCTGATTTATTTTGAATTCTGTCCCTAGTTGTCTTGGAGATGAACCGAAAGTGCTGCGCAAAAAACGAGTGTCACTCGATGCTCGTGCCACTAAAAAAGAACAATTTTGGGGTGGTGTGAGGGAAGTGTGTCTTCAGCACTTGGGGGCACATTGCCCACCATTAAATAGAATATATAGAGGCACATGCCCCCAGTTCCAGAACCCTAGAGTAACTTGTAATGAGCTATATAGTCTCATTGCAAGTTGCCTTCAACCTCGCTGACAGGCGACAAAAAAAGATATATTGTTGCGCACCATGTTGAAGAGGAGGATGCACAGCAAGTTGAGCAGGGCTGCAGTGGTGGAAGTGATGAGTGGAATGAAGCTCGACATCTCCTCACTTTGCAGTGCGAGTGTAGCACGCACTGACATGCGGTACACAATGACACCCACAACGGCAGCCACGGCGAGCAGCACCAGCAACAGCACCACCGACACCGACAGCAGGCCAAAGGGCAAGCGTATACGCCAGAATGACAGGGACTCAACACCGCCTTTCTCCTGCTGCTCAATGAGCTCCACGTCACGTTTCTTAAGGTGCGACAAGCGTGCCAGGTATTCGGGCCTCGAGTTCTCCTCCAGGGTGTCAAAGCCAGACAAGTCCCACTGGTAAGTGATGCGTGCCGAGTAGCGCTTCCAGAGTTCGAGAAAGGCAACGCCCCAGAGCGACATGAAGACTGAAAAGACGACCGTGGCACCATTGTCGGACAGGTAACCCAGTCGGGCTTGTGTGCAGCTGTCACGCAGACGCCAGTACTCGCAGCCATTGTCACACAACGGACACATCAGCAGGCGTGACTCTGAACCGGCACACATCTCGTGCACAGGGCGATGTTTGCCCATTGTGGCGACACCGTACAGGAAGCAGCCAAGACCCAAGAGGGATGCCGGCAGAAGCATGGTAGTGTAGAAGCCCAGCCAGGCAAAGTAGAGGCCAATCTTAACACCGAAATAACGTCGCACATCATCCAGTGGTTGGTAGCGAAATAATGCCAGCACTGAGGCCCACTTGCGACGAAGTTGTGTGCGGGGTGCTGCTAATCCTTCACCGGAGGTGCGGTCGGGGCCACCTTCATGCAGTGGATAAGCAGCCAAGTAGACACCGTCGGCAAGCAGTCGGCCAATGCCAAAGTGGCGTCGCTGGGTGTCGCGCGAGAACGATTTGCGCTGAAGAATAAAGTGCACCACTTGCGCCCTCTGTGCTGCACTGAAAAAGTCCTCCTTCGGCTCGGGGATGTCGAACCTGCATAAACAACACCACCTCGTGCATGCCATCCCACAATTTTCAATGCGGCAATTCACCCAATGCATGTGACTTACAGGTACTCCTTGGACATAGAAAACGTAACAGCAAACTGCTTTTGACGCCGTCCCATTGAACGAACTTCCACCTGCAGATTTGCAAACACCACATGATTATGTTTAACTAATATGTGAACAGCAAAACTAAACGAATGAGGAAAACTAAAAAAACTATATCCAGACAAAGCTAGCCAGCTTCACTGGGCCCTAACCTTAGCTCATAAAGACCT
This sequence comes from Dermacentor albipictus, assembly GCF_038994185.2. NCBI lineage: Eukaryota > Metazoa > Arthropoda > Arachnida > Ixodida > Ixodidae > Dermacentor > Dermacentor albipictus. Next base: position 6,631,623 of record NC_091830.1, read on the forward strand.
TCCAAAATGACTTAGAACAACAATGTTGCTTTGTAACCACGCTGTTTCCAAAAATCTGCAATTAATTTAAGCCAATGAAGTTTTCAGGTTAGTACTACACCATGCACATTTTAATGAGGTTCTTGCTACCACACCATTAATCTATTCAAAAGAGATACTATGAAAGAAGTGCACTACACAAAAATGAGAAAACCCTGCAAGAATGTCACATGTACTTTGCAGCACAATAAGAAACAACAATCGCCATTTTTCTCAAGATTTCGGCACAGTGATAGTGCATCCCCACTTGGCAGAATCATACTACAGTGGTTTGATTTAACAGCATGTACATTCCATGCAGGGTCCTCGTGAAATGGCATTAGTGACCAGCACACAGGTAGACCAGCCCCACATGCTGGTGCCAGGAAAGGCCAAAAGGTTCTTACAGGCTCACAGTCCAGCATAGCATTCTGCTCCTGCATCCTCAAGCTCCACTGCAAACCACAGACACAGGGAAGGTATACAGACAGCAAGCACCCAGTGGGACACAGGTTGGGCACACAGCCTATGGGCCAGCATGCCTGCACCTCAGTTTCACTCAGGCTCTCCCCATGGTGGCCTTACAAGCTCACAACATGGCAAGATGCAGCACACAGACAGGACAACAACATGAAATGACAGAACAAATAACAGGCTGTCATCCTACTAGCATACAACAAGAAACGACAGAATGCTGCTGTCCTGTTGGTGTACAACAAATGTATGATGGGTTGTCATCTTGGTGGTCCACAAAAGGAGTGACAGCAGACTGCCAGCCTGTTGGTGTATGACAACATGGAATTACAAAATTGAATGCCAAGCTGCTGTCCTGTTAGTGTGCTGTTTCTTGTGAGTGCTACTCACCAAGTGGTACAAGTTAAAGCTATACCACCCATCCAACTCTCCAACCATGCTTATGCATGCATTTTATGTTCACAGTTCATCCAGTGTTTATTTCTTTTTTCTTTGCCAATTTATATTCGCCATGAAGTATACATTACTAAACTGCCCAAGTTGCTGTCTTATTGCAGTTTAAGACCAGTGATAACTCAAATGTAAAGTTTTTACTCTTCCAACCGTATCCATAGAACCACACACAAATAATTCTGAACTGGTTCAGAACTCACATAGATAAGAAGGATTCAATGACAAAACCCTATCAATTTTAGTTCAAATGGTTGCAACAGTTAGTACAACTACTGTGAAGATAAACAAGATTGCAATGCATGCGACTAGCACTTCAGTACAAGGTCTGCAAGAGAAAACTTGTGTAACTACTCACCATTTACCCTTATTCACATTTATTCTTTACACTCTTAGGATCACAATAAAGAAACAACAAAAGAGCGCACACAGAGAAATTGCAAGGCACAAGTTGAGATGTACACAGAAAGCAAACGTAGTGATACATATATAAGCAACAGTGCCTAATACGTCTAAATAGAACAGCAAGCATATTGTACAGACATAAGCAAATATGCATCCAGGACCGAAAGTACCAGCTTCAGAAAAGTCATCACACACTCCAACTGCTAGTGGCAGAAACAAATGAAATGAAATGTGTTGCAAAAAGCGTATTAAACATGCAGGGAATGCTACCAGAAATTAACCAAGATCATAATGACAAGGTTGACTGGCTTAATGAAGGCTTGCTAACTATAGCTTCAGGACCTGATTGTTTCACCGGTCAATACAAAACGATGGCAAACTTCCCTTGCCAAAGTAGGCAATGGGTGTTCTGTTACTTTGCAAGAGAGAAAAAGTGAGAGATAAACGGGATGGGAAAGGCAAGGAGGTTAACTGGATGACATTCTGGTTTGCAGCCCTGCACTGGGGGAAGGGTAAGCGGAAATGAAAGATGGAAAACGCAAACTAATGGAAAAAAATGCAGGGAAGCTCGTGAATGTCCATGAGAATTATAGTCTCCCCAATAGGCCACTCAGGCATAAAAATTTGAAGAGTGCCTGCACTGTCTTGTGGTGTGACAACCGTATAGGTTGGTGTTCCAGGACTGTCTGCTCCATAAACAGCCAGTCGTCAAGACGCGCCGGTGCAGTCACGAGTAACTGCCTGTGTGCGCTGTATCGGGGACAACAACAAAGAATATGTTCGATAGTTTCCTCATCGCCACAGTGGCAATCAGAAAATTATCTAAGTGGCGATGAGGAAACTATCGAACACCTTCATTGTCGCATTGCATTTCAAAAGTAGCATGGTCACTTATGCAGAGTTTCTTTCACCAATTTATTATTATTGTTGTTGTTAGTCAACCTTCTGTGATTTCGTAGGGTACATGCGCATATTGCAATACACCTTTTACAGAGCATGTGTTGGTGGGCTAGTTGGTTAAGCATGATTACAAAGACGGCGCCGAATAAAACAACACACGAAGAAGGGGGACATGAGACAGCACGTAGGTGAGACAGCAGCGCCTACGTGCTGTCTCGTGCCCCCTTCTTCGTGTGTTGTTTTATTCAGCGCCGTCTTTGTAAACACCTTTTACGGTAAAAGAAAACTTACCACAAACCAATTTATACAAGTATACAGTTGAACCCACTTATAACAATACTGTTTTTAACAATATGTCGGTTATAACAATGAAAAGCTATTGTACTGTTAATTTTTGTATGTTCTCTATGGGGAAATAACCCACTTACTACAATGTCCCCATGCCGCATTATCGGTTATAACAATGAAGTCTGGCTGCTGGGTGTCGATGCAGAAAGGTAATGTAATATGAAATCCTGAAAAAGGAAAAAAGAAAAAGTGAAATAGGTACCGCTGCATGATCGCCCGCCACCCCAACTGCCGCCGTGTGCTTCCCTACACGAGAGATGCATGCCAGCCTCACGCACATCTGCCCTGTCACCCTTCCACCCCTAAGAAACATGAATGGGCTGCACCCATAGCTCTGCGCTATGCCGCCCTCTGAAACACGAATGAACCACACCAACTGCGCTGACAATGCTGCCGGCGCTGCTCCCAGATTGCTCGCTGGGCACTCACAGTTGGTTCTTTATTCTATGGCCCTCATTCTGCACAATACCACTAACGGATTAAGTCACTCGTGCTGGTCTTTGTTCATTGCATCGGAGTAGTTCCTGGCCACGTTCCTTCTCAGCCTCATTTGACTCGCCGCCGAAATTAAAGATGGCTGATCCGTCTGCTGATCATCGGCAATGCATGACGTTGCCGGTGAAAAAGGAAGCACACTGCTATAGATTTGAAAAAGAAGTGCTTCTAACCAATGAGGTGATCGTCGTGAACATGAATGCATCGGATAGCGACAGTGACGGCCACAACGGAAGCGCTGACGCGGTAGGGCAGGCTGCCTCAACCTTGCCCCTGCAGGAGGTCCTGCAGATGATTCAGTTCCTCATGGGCTTGTTTTCGCGAGAAGCCATCCACTTCACTTTGTGGAGCACCTGGATGCCTTGGAGAAGGATGTCGGCAAGCTTTGCGTAAAGCAAGTAAGTCTGACGGACATGCAGTTTTTTCGTGCAAGCCAGTGGGAAGTATATGGCAAGATGCTTATGGCGATCATGTCCCAGCATTTCTTTTGGATTTCTCAAGCTGATATGCTGCCGCGGCAACCTTTCCGCATTTTTTAAAAGGCACTTTTTGGGGCCACCAAAGCAATGCCTCAGCAGAGCTCGTATGTCACTTGGCACCCGTGACCCCTCTTTGCAGCTGTTATAGCAGTGCCATTCTTGAACGCCACCAACCTCAGCTTGTTAACAACACGTGATCGGAGCAGGAAGTAGAGTTAAACAGTCAAATGAGTCAACACAATCAGAAGCCGGACTGAGAAGGGTTCTGGGGAGAAGAACTGTCCTCTCCGCCATTATAGTTTTCTTGGAACAGCTACACCATCCCCCATTTTGATTTTTTTTTTTTTCGTGTAACCCAGTTATAGACATTATCGGTTATAAAAATGGAATTATTGTGGCACTTGAATATTGTTATAAGTGGGTTCTCGGCTGTATAGTTTAAACGGACACAAAACTGAACACTAAGTCAATCTAGACTAATAAAGCGTTCTTTCAGCTGTTAAAGGGAAACTGAAGATCAAAGCTCCACTCTTAGCATTTCACACCAACACCCCGGCACCAGTACGTCAGTGTGACGTCACAAATTTCTATGTACTTTCTTGTATTTGGGTAATTTTGTCTGATTAAACCTCCTCGAAACTTGCCAAGATCAGTCTTTGGCTCTTTTAGACCCAATGTAGTTCATCTTTACCAATCAAAAAAGTTAGCTAGGCCCAAGCAGACAACGTCAAAATCCAAGACATTTCCGCGAGCTGAAGCGAAAACTTCAAGGCGATGTCGCCAAATGTCTTTTGTTTTTGTGTACTTTCTGCTTTAGTGAGCGTCTTTTCATGGTGAAAGTGTCTTTTCGTACATTATAGAAAGATAATCTACTCATACAGCTCGTTTTTTTTTTTTTTGTCCCTTTAAGAAATTAGAATGAACAAATCAGTGGTGCTTATATTTTTAAAACCTAACTTGCAGCAAGTTGATGAGCTCAAAATGGTGGACCACTCCGTGGCATCTTTTTATAGGGCATAAAGTAAAAGACACAGGTGCACCTTTTGGAATACAGGATAAACACAGTAGGCATGTCCGTAGAGCTAGCTCGCACCTAGTGGTAGTTCGACCACACAGCTTTTCTTTGAAAGCCTCCTATGGGTACAGTCTTGTCATAGGTTGAAGATGTTTACATGCTGCCAGTTCCAACACACAAGCCCCATCCAGCTGTGCGCCCCGAGGAAAAAGCTGAGATGCCGCCTCCACCAAGTGCACCAGGTAGTGAAGCTTACCGACAGAGCATCCCTAATCACAAGTCCTAGACTTACCGATGAGTCTTCGGAACAAGACCCTGGCGTTTGATTTTCTTGAGTAGCTCCACCCACCAGACCAATGAATCCCGGAACGCGATCATTTTTGGCAGAGCCCCATCTTCGGACTCTTGGATGTCTCACTGGCCTGCCAAGGCAATTTTGGTTCGGCAGCTAGCAGGTGGCAAAGAGACGCACGAAGGGCATGGCCACATTGAAGTATGCACTAATGCGAGCGTTTCAGGGTCGCTACTCGGCGTTATTGTGGCCTCGGTATTCTGAAGCATTTGTCCCCAGCAAATGTGTAAGGATCTAACCGTGTGATGCAATATGGTTCATTCTGAATTACAGTTAGACCTCGATGTAACGAAGCTGATAAAATAAGCAATTTGCTTTGTTATACTGAAGTTTCATTGCATTGAAATTCAACCTTTTATGCAAACAAGTACAATGGCCGATGAATATTTCTTGCACTGAAGAGACAGCAAAATTTTTTCAAATTACCATGCAATTGAAGAAAGCAAATTTGAATGAGACTAAAAATCAGTTTGTTGTATTTGAGTCGGTGACAAACAGAGATACAGTTTCGTGCAGTATCACCAATATCTTCACACCGGTGATACGAAGCAAAGCCAGCCAAGCTTTCTCGTCCACCCTGCCCCCATGGCTGATAGTGTCACCTGCAGTGGGATGACGCTACCATAAAACGTGCGTATGCACTCAGCCATGCAGCCAAGGTTGCACTAGAAAAGGAGACGCAGGTCAACCTGCCTCCCATTTGCCTCCAAATGTTGCCACAGCATCCAGGAATCGTACTTACGACCTTGCATAACATCAAATGCAGAGAAAGCTTTCTGGACTGTGCATGGGGCGGTTGTTTATAGAGTACCTCTGTCGTGTGGTGCATGTTACATAGGCCAAACAGGCAGATTGAGGGAGAACCGGGAAAGGGCATAGTGCGCCTCTCACACGTCTACACCGGCTCTTGATGAGTCCGCAACGTGCAAACGTGACGACGTGAGTATGCGGGAGGAATAGGGTGCATGTGCTCCCCTCAGTCTTAACAACCACCTGCAGGAACACACAAACATCATTCACAATGGTAAAGACAGCTTCCTTGCACAACATTGTCATTCATGCATGTGTGCATGTGTTTACCCATGTTCGAGGGCTCCATAACATTGTGCAGACACAGGGATGACCGTACCCACATTATCTTTGAAGGCGCGCAGGTGACACATGAGCATGACTTATGCATGAGCAAGCTGTCACTGTCCCTATTGGACAAGGAAATTAGCTTCCTAGGAAGTACCGGTGCGCATATAATGCAATAGCATTGTGTTTTAGCATTTTCTCGCCATTGTGTTTCATACCTGTGATAAACAGACTTGGTTGCCTTTTCTTTTTTTTGCTAAACTACTTATTTCTGTGTTTTGCCACAATAAACCTCACTTGAAAGTAGCATTCATTTTTCTTTGTCTCATCATCCAGTTGTTATTTTGCTTCGTGCTACCGCTCACCCCAGTAACAATGACATGTCAACTAGCCCAATCTGGGGACCTTTATAACCTTGTGCTCACGAGCAAAACAGCACATCCACCCAGTCAATATGCTCACTCAGCTGTAAGCAGCATTGACACAATAAAAAAACAGCTAGCGCATCAAAACTGGCAATCACTGCCAAGTGTTCCCGCCAACTTTGCGCAGCATGGGACCACATAGGCAAGATTGCTGTACCTCCTTGACGGGCATCTTCAGGCGCATGATCTCAGCAAAACAGCTCAGCACCTCCCAAGGTGCATGGATCTTCACAAAGCAAAGGCCACTTGGATTCTGGAAGACAATGTAGGCCATTATAGACTAATAAACAATTACAAATCAAGGAAATGCAAGAACAGCAAACAAACTACAGCTGCTTCATTGTGCTGAACATTTTTTTTTTGCATGAGCAACAACAGCAACCTTGGCTCAAGTAATGAAAGACTTATTAAAGTAATTAACGTTGGGACAAAAAATGTGTAATAATTCACATGCACTACTGTTATGCGTTCTTTTGTTCTGTTTTTTTTTTCCACCAGCATGCCTGACCAGCTCACTCATGGGAGAGCACAATTTCAGGAAATTTTCGCAGTATGCTTATTGACAAAATGTCCTAAATTTCTTCCTGGTACACGCATAATTAGGTGCTCAAGCAAGTTTCTGTGAGGCTCAATTCCTTTTCAGGTTTGATTGCACCTGCTTGCTTTTCGTCCATCTCATGGCTAGCAAGCCAAAACAAAGATCAGGCTGATCAGTATTTCCTGAAAAGAAGGTGGTGGCTTCATGCAGCCGAGGCATTGCCTGGAGGAAATTAAACAGGGAAAAGGAATGATGCACTCGCGCCACCTACTCCTAGTACTACCCCCGTTAGTACCTATTAACTACTCCAAATTACTAATGTGCTTGTGGTCGCAAACTTGCCAGGGTTTATATTCGATGCCGCTTTTCAAGTACAACAATTTTTTTTATCTCAAATTCACACTTCAAAATGTGACAAGCTCAGCCACAAGGTAGCTAAGTTTTGCGGAGAAGCCACCCTCTTGACAGCAAGGTTTGCAAATAACAAGACTGCAGCTCGCTGTTCGTCTGAACAGAAATCCAGAGAGGAATGGGACTGAATTATGTATCTACAAGCTGGTCTATGAACTTTAGCTTAAGGAGGATTGACGAACGAGCCTCAGTGCATGCACACACAACTTAGTAACAAAGTGTTCGAGATAAGTGCAAGAGCAACCTATTAAAAACTCAAGATACCGCCTGCATTAGGAAGCCTCCACATTACAATCATTATATTACTCTTCCCATTGTAATTTTATAAATATTCCCTTGCATTGTACTTATAAAAACATGACATTTGTCAATATAATTTAGACGTCAATCCACTCTATGTTTATACATTGAAGTTGAAAAGCTCTTGGAATGGCTAAATGAGAAAAGAATGAGAAGGTAGGGGCACACGTAACATTTTTACGTGAACAATTGAGAAAAAAAGTGCAGCCGTGCACTCCAAGAGCCTACGAAAAGCAAATAATAGCTGACAGCCAGATGGTCATTTTAACCAAATGTCACTTCTACAAAACATAAGTAAAACATCATAAAATCATGACTTGAGTGTTTTCTTTAGCTGCAGTAAGTTTTTAAAAGTTGCCTATGGCAGAGAGCGCAATTCAATTATAACCCTTTAAATAAATTACTTGATGAGGCAGATATTATTTCCACTAGCGATCAAGCGTGTAACTGACAGCTAATTAACAAAACTTTACTCATCATGTTTTACTAATTAACTTAGAGCACAAATTGCAATTTACAAATTGTAGCTAGTGAAATTACAAGGTATATTGACTTGAACAAATTCTGAGGATTGCACTGGTTTCCAAATATGTGCTGTCAAACATGCGCTGTCAAATGCACAGTTGCTCCACTTCCATCTGTAAGAAAATGCTGTTTTATGCACTGAAGCACAAAAGTAACTAGAAAGCCAGTGCATTTAGTTGCACATTTTGAAAAAATATTATTTAATTTAAATTATTATCTCAAAACTGGTGTCAACCTGAGAATTTGTTACAAGTGTATAGTATCGCTTTGCGAACTCAGTGGTGACAATTTGTGAATTGCAATCAAGCAATTAATTAAACAATTCATTTGTGTAATTATGTCAACTATTAAATTAAGCATTTTGATTTCTCATAGAAGTAATGCTTGCCTTGTCCAATAACTTTGTTCAAAAATTAGAATAGTGGCATCTGCCATAGGCAACTTTTTCAAATTTGGTGCAGCTAAAAAAAATCACCCGGTATGTTTGTACAACAAGGAACCAAAGAATCCACAACTTCAGTTATTGTTCACATTGGTGTGTCCCCTGACAGCCTTCCTGAAATAAGTTGAAAAGGTTTGAGGACACCTGCCTGTGGGATATGCTCGAGCACCAGTCCTGCCTTGCTGAGCTCCTCCTCAAAGATGTCCCGGATGGCCTGATGCTTGGCAGGTGAGTAGGCCAGCACAAAGTCCACCTTGCGCCTTGAGCCACTCAGGTAGACACACCCACTCTCGTCCACCAGGGCGGCACTGTCCCCGTTAGGTGATGGCTTCATGTCTCCCAGGGCCACCAGCACGCTTTCTTCGTCTAGTGCTCTCTCATAAGCGCTGGCGGCACGCTCTGAAAAACAGCACTCATCACTGTCTTGCACTGACATCAATCAGTGGCACATTAACAAAGGGAGGCACACTGGAAGCAAGCCCCTGCTTTCCAGAAATTCCTGTGTGCCGAGATACCTGGCACAAAACAACAAGCAACAATGCCCCCCTCCCCCTACACCCTTGAACTTGGGTAATAAGTATAAATGCAGAAAAACAATGACAGAAGTAAAGGCTCCTGGATGAATCATATTGCATGCTGCTGTTCGAAAATGCAGGATATATGGCATTGAAGCAGCTGGTCTGTGAAGGTGCAGGAACACTACCCCAGACATGCAAAGCCATAATTTAAGGTGTAGCAGCACACAGTGAAGACAGCAAGAGAAATCTAGAAATAGTAGCACTTTTTTAATACGTAATAATTATTTGGCAAGTATTCCATCAAAATCTAACGCGAAAAGTGTCACCCCCTTTATCTGCAATATAAATGCATAACTGGCAAAGCTAAGACATTGAATCGTTAAAATAGTGTAAATGTAGAAGACTGGTAGCTTTAGAATCGACAAGGAAGGAGTGAAAAATGAAAAATATGTACATAAAAAAGAAAAGAGATAAGTTCTCTTTATGCCCCCTGAAACCTTACTTCCCCGCATTACTCGTGTGCATGCAACGAAGCCTGATTTGGGATTGCGGAGTATAAATAATGATAGAATAGCCGATTGGTAGAGGTGATAATACTGTAATAGTAGATGATTGGTAGCCCTAAAAAAAGAGGGCAAAAAATCGTTATGTCACCGTGCTCACGTCGTAACATAATAAGGAAATAAAATAAATAAAATAAATAAAAAGGAAATACTGAGTACCCAAACAAGCGCAGAAGAGAAAGGAAGATGATGACGGAGATGAAGAACAAGCAGCTACGGTGACACAGAAACAACAAGACATTTAGGGCGAAGGATAAGCAGGTTCTCAAAAAGAATACTGTAAAGAACGCAGCAATAAAAGAATATTGTAATCCTGTGATCGTATGGAATGGAATTGTGTTTGTAACATTATGGTATGGTCTAAGCAGGATCAACAAGATAAGCAACAAAAATACTGAAGAAATTCTAACAATTGTCTACTAATGTGTAAGCATTCTTTGGAGCCAGAAAAGCGATGGGTAGACATGCATAAGCTATGAAAAGCAAGCAAGCAAAAGTGAAGTAACAGCTGAGTCAAAAAATGCTTACACGTAGACAATTCTCAGAATTTTTTAACCTATCAATTATATTGTGCTAAATTGCCCCGTGTCAAATTCCCAATCAAAATTCAATAGAACGCATCACTGCAAGCTTGCAGTAGCATGCTATCAAACTGCACCAACCTTGTTACTGCAACTGGTGCAGGATGAAGGGCAGGAAGATGGAGGCATTAGTGCAACTTGCAAGTGCAGAATGTGACGCCACATTACGTAGCACAATAAAAAAAAGTGAGAATGAATAGAGTCTATATACACACATAGGCTTGAAGGACACAATACAGCAAACATGGGCAAGAGATATCATAAACAATGTTGTAAGTGGACTATGATGAAGCAGCAGCATGGCGAGGCCACTGTGCTGGCAGAACATAGGAGCATCAGAAGCAGCACACATGAAGTGCACAGTCATGTAGTCATGATCCACCAAAAAGAGCAAGGCTTACCAGCGTTCAGCGCGTCCTGCCAGATGTTGGCAGCCATGATTCTAGTCACTTTTGCCACAAAACCAGTGAGGCCTGTAGTGCAAGAGAATATGCAATTACAAAACTGACAAGTCATACTTAACGCTTGAAAACAGTGTATAGCACCAATTTCAAACATGCAGTCTCAATGGTCTTCGAGTGCAATCACTGTAGTGTTCATCAAAGTCAGAATGTGCTAAAGAAAAGTCAATACTGTTGTGTGAAGCACGCTGAGAGCAACTAACTATGATTACCTTGTATATAGATAGAGTGGCTAAAACCTATGTGATGTTTTAGCATTCCATATGCAAGGTAATTGTAATTGATAGATTTCGACAAACTCAGTGACTCATGACCATTGACACTGAATGTATAAAGTTTAAAGTGATGGCAACCGATGACTAAGAAGTCTAAGGAACATAACTGTAAATGCTGCTTTGCTAAAGTAAGGAGACATTCTCATTTGCAAAGCCAGATAGAGGCTTATAGTCGAAGAGGTTAATAAGGAACACATGCTGTCCGTTTGCATTGCAGCCATGCATTCAAAGCAAGACTGTTATTATTGATTGGCCATTAGTTGCACAAAAATTTTGCATCTAATTAGTTAATTTGCTCATTTATTCCTGCATTACATTAAATCATTTGGTAAACAGAGGATCATGATACTTCATCCTGTCCTTGTCATTAATTGCAACTGAATAACAGCAGAGAAAGGACTTGTACAGAAGATTCGACTCAAAATTCAAGGAGTGGAAGCAAACTTTATTCTACACATACACTACATATTCCTCATACACTACACATGAGGGTTAGTCGTGTCCAGCTTCACCCAAAGATATCCTCATCCCAATAAAGCCAAATGGCTGAAACTTACTTCCTCCAAGCATTTCCAAAGCCCAGGGTTAAAAAACGGAGCCAAGATGGCTGCAGTGTAAACCAACTAGCAATACAACAAAAATCATGATACAGCTCGATTGGTTGATCTGGCTTCATCTAGTTCCACGACGATGATGGTGATTTAAACAAACCTGTCATCGGCAGCTATGGAGATGCTACACTGCAATCACTCAGTGAAACTCTCAAAAGAGAACATATATGATAATTTCTTGATAGACAGTCTCCGTGACATAGCACCGATCCAGAGTATATCACTTTAATATTCAGATGTCGCCAACATACAGTTTTCAAAAAATTCATGGAGGTTCATGAACCCTGAGATGATAATGTAAGCGAACTTCTCTGTTCGGCACAGCCATAATTGTCATCAAAGACGTCAGAGAAACAACGAACTCCCAAGGTGCTTCAAAAGCCTCACTTCCTTCACTAAAATGCTGCTTTGTAGCATCAAACACCTCTATTAATTCTTGCACAGAGTGAGTATGAAAAATTATATTAGTCCTCAGTATATTAAACAGATGCAGGAGCAACTCCTCAACGAGCTGAGATATAAGTTGAAGTGCAAATGCTTCTCAATTTTTTAGTAAACACACTCAAGAATAGTGCAAGATTTTAGTGCCTTGGCATACACTGACAAATTAGAACCTTGTTAATGCTTATTCTTTTGAAATGGTATGCTCCGTTAATGAATGTTTTCAAAGAAGAAATAATAGCAACATAAAACCATCACTATAGATACAATCTTAGAAAGGTACACCCCTGAGCAAAAGTATACGGACCGGGGATTGCTCGATAAAGCCGATTTTTTTATCTGCCTGTGAATGCAACTTGAAATTGAGCACTGCAGTCCAAACGTGGCATTGTGAACTTTCCAGTGCATTTGATAATTTCAGTTTATGCATGTTAGTTACAAATAAATTTAGTTGTTTCGGCAACTCTGTGGTCCTTATACATTTGCTTATAGTTCTACCTGGATGCATCATGCTGCTCATGCCAGCTGAATATCTGCAGCACAAGATTCTAAACATGAAAATGATACTTACAGGACTTACACTGCCCCCATTGTGAGCATTAAAGAATGCAGCATGAGACACTGTCAGTTCTACAGCACTAAAGAAACTATGTGCAAACACCAATGTTCCATTTGAATAGTGGCGCAAAACACTAACACAACACAGAGCAGAGGGACTACGAAACACGATGCGAAACCTGAAACTAATTTTTAGTGGAAGCACATGAAAGAACACAAAAGGTTAAAAATTACGCATGAGTAAAGATATGACAGAGAATTCAAAAATGAGACATGGTTTTGAATTTCTTGCTTTTTTTTACATATTTTATTTTGTTTGTCTGTCATACCTTTCGGGTGCGTGGTTTTTAACCTGTTCTGTATATACAGTACCCTTCTGTCAGTTCGATGCCAGTTACTTTGATTACGACCGAAGGTCCCAGCCAGCACCCATACATATCTATGGGCCCAAGCCTTCGTTACTTCGATCTCAAACACCACGAGGGAGCAATGGGAGGCGCTGCTGTCCGCTAGCTCGGCCCTCGACGACCAGCTCAAACTGATAAAGAGAGCTGAGAAGATGGCAAGAGCCAGCGGAGCCCTGGACTAGGGGCCCCGACAATTAGCGGTTTTTCTGATTATTCTTTATATAAAGTTTATCTATCTATATATCTATCGATCTCAAAATTGACCTTTGCCAGATAATTCCAATTTGACTGGTCAGCTTCGCCGCAGTGTAGCCATGTAATGCGGTGAGGCATACGCAATTTATTGCAGCATACCAAGAATGGACAGGGGCCACTGTCACCGGACATAGTACACGCTTCTTAATTATACAGGAGCACATGCCATGTATACGGTCACAGCAAGAGCACCCTGACGCCTCATAAGCATACTGGCAGGCATTGTTTCTGGCGCTGCTGTGGTGATTTGTGCTCTTGTTTCACCCGTCATGTGTGTCTCATCTATGAGACATTTGGCGGGGCCCTAGTATGCGCTCCTTAATTATCTGCACGCGCCGTGCATGGAGAAGAGGAGAAAGACCTTCTGTGTTTTGGGAAAGCTAGCAAGAAAGAAGGCGCAAGATTAAAGAACTTCGAAAGTTGAGGAGATGCTTAACAAAAGAGAGGGGGTCTACGTAGAACTCCAAAGGCTTGCCAGTAAACTTATTAGGCGCCTCGGTGTTCGCACTGTGACGGGAAACGGCGCATGTGTGTGTGCAAATTAAGGAACAAGTGCTATGTCACGTAAGAGTGGGACCTTTTCCCACTTGCTATGGTTCATCACATAACAGGTATGTATAGCCACGAACCTTTCAAGACAAAAGCTGCCAAGTGAATCGATGACTTCTTTCAGCGGTTTTTCTGCCTTTTGTTTAATTCGAACCGCAGCATAATTCGACCAGTTTCGTCGGTCTCGTCAGGTTCAAATTCATGGAAGTAGACTACATATCCTGCACCACAGTCCATCAAAAGTAGAGGAACTGATGAAAATAATTACATTCAAGATATGTCACATACATCTTGAGACACTTCGGATTGGACATTTGCTCCAAATTTGAACATGATGTATGCAAAGTGTTTTAGTAAAAGGAGTGCTTTTTAGTGGTGCCATATATATTTATGTCATTTTGCAGGTTCATTTCTTTCATTGTTTCTGACCATGTTTTGCATCGGGCATGTTCTTCAAATGGCTGATTTGGCGTTTTCCAAGCATGATGGACTTGTAATACTAAATGATGTTCCCATGCCTAAAATTTCTCGTAGAGAGCTCACAAACGGAGTCCACATTTTGGAAATGTGACATAACCAACCGAAGAATTAGAAATTACTAATCCATTCTTCTGCAGTGTGCTTTTAATTATTCTGAAGATACAAGAAATTAGGTGAAATTAAATTTTCAATGTACGTAATTAAATGGTACTTGAAGGGAATATTGTTTCATGTTCTTCCAATAAAGTTGCAAGTTCAGCGCCGTGTTTCGTGATCGCTCTTCTCTGTGCCGTATCTGTGTTTTGCACTGCTGTTTCAAGTATGCATTTATCCAACTAGCCAAAGTGTTGGTCTTACTACAAAAGCATTAAGTGGTATCATTTCAGGAACACTGGACTAATCTAGATTGCGGGTCAACGTAAACAGAAGCACCAACTACCCTCGGACAACGCTAGCAATAATGTGTCAGTATGCGCTGGAGCTTCATGGTGCACTGTATAGGCAGCAAGAAAGTCTGCCATTCACATCACGCTGCACCTGTAGTTTTACATCTGCAGGTTTTTCCGCAATGCAAGAGCACCAAACTCATTCAAGCATACAATATGGTGACCGTGACTTCTTCCAGTCATGCATAATTAGCAAAAAATGCATTGCAATGATCATACAAGCACCAGAGGCATTTCAGGCGTAGTCCACAGGGCGTAGTCCATCTCTTCCATATTGTCATGCCTGCCTCGATATCTGTGTTATTATTATGCAGCCAAGAAAGCAAGGCAGGGTGTAAGTTAAAAGAGAACATAAAATATAGTGAAATAACCGCAGAATGCTAAATCCATTGCATTTATGCACAGTTTAAATACCCAGTACACTGTGGCAGACAATTTGTCATCAAGTTTTAAAGATTACTTCGAAAAATGATGAACTCTCAATAAGGCAAATAAGTTCTGCAGAAGCCCACAAGGTGGAGCAAAATTCGTCAGAGGAAAAAATTGTCATCCACCCGACTATAGCATGAAGCTGCAAATTAAGGAAATGCCTACGAGTTTCTCAGAAAGAAATCTTTGCAGCTGAAGAAAAATTCATTCTGGTCCAGTATTCCCTTCATAAACTCATAAATCAGATGACTGAGAAACTAGGTCAGCGCCCCTATAGAACAACATTCACTAGAAACTACCATCAACCAAAAATTCTTCCCTCCCCACCACACACACTGATATGTTTGAACATTAGCTTTTTTTTTTCCTGTATCTTTGCAGTGAGAAGTGCAGAGCAGTGCAGTGCAGTGTCACACAGATGTGTATAAAACCTCATTCTTTCCAGTGATGATCACTGATTGGAACAGGTTGCCAGCTGGCATCACTGAGTGCCCCACAGAAGATTGATTCCACATTTTTTTATGGGACGTATGCCGTGGCATGCAGTCGTCCTTTTATTTTGCATGTCTTTCATTTTTTTTCGTGCGTTAAACTTGTGGCATGTCGTTGCCCTCCTTTATTTGTATATGTTCAATTATTATTTTTGTGTCATATTTTGCTTCGTATTTATGTCGTATTTCTTGCTTTCCTTTTTGGCCTAACAAGGAAATGCCATTTGTCATCACCCCCTGCAATAATACCTTTGACTGCTGCAGAACTCTGCAATAAATAATAATAAACTTGCTGCTTAAGCATGCCTATGACCTTTCACATAAAGAAGCTTAGTCTTGTATGTTGTGAGCCCTTGAATGCTCGACTTTTGCTTGCTGCATGCCCTGTTCTTGTACTTTGTTCTTGCACATTTTCATCCATTCATTTTTCTTGCACTAAGTACTGTTAGAAGCAGTGGATACAAGGTGACACTGGGGAGTGCTCCCCTGTTTCACCTCGTGTCCGCTTGATATCCAGTATCCGTTTTGTCCCCACTGCTTCTAACAGTACTTAGCACAAAAAAAATGAATGCATACCAAATAGCCCAATTCACAGCTCTTCTACACATTTTCATGTATTCATCCCCCCTCCTGTCAGATGCGGCACAGCCTCCAACTGTGCAGAAATGTGTGACCCACATTTCCCCTAGTATCCTAGTACAAATGTGCAAGGAAAAACACAAAGATATGAAAGACAATACCATTACAACACCTTTCAAACAGAATTGCACAATGTAGGTCATTGCAGAGATAATGACGCTACTGAGAGGCATAGTCCAAATGAAAAATATGAATACCTATGGCTTACAGCTGATGTGCTGTATGGAGCAATGTGCTGCAGAGGAGCAAAAGTTTAGACAGAATTATTGCCCTACTACAGTGATCAGTTGACTTGTTACAGGAACAGATGTCTATGTAAATGAAACATGGGCTAAATCAAACATGTTGAATGAAAAACATGTCAGTCAAACTAGCCAAGAGATATGCAGACTTTCCTGGTGAAAATTTCTTGTATCCGAATTACTGCTGCCATTGGTGCACTTGCACCTGAATCCACATTACAGAGGTAAACAGAGAGTAAAGATCTGACACTACTACTTTGTATTAATCATTTTTTAACTGAATCTACATCATTCTCATAATCTGATGCACTGAGTGCATGATTCTGTTAATGACGTTACAAAGAACTCACTTGAGCTCGTGACAAACCATGAAATAGATTGATTTGGAAAAAATGCGAAGTGGGACTGTTCTTCCAGTCAAGCGCCACACTAAATACCGAATCATGATCGCCATTCTGGTGACAAGGTGGAATTCTTAGGTGAAATAAAGCAGGCAAGCATGCACCACTAATTAATTAATTTAACACAAGGCAATTGCTCGAAACAAACAAAACAAAACAAAGTTATTTTCCCTTATCGCTTCCTTGGCTTCTATATCAGCTTTTTATGATAAGTACTTGACTAAATATCAAGCCCCTCAGTTTCTTGACTCTTTTTGTGCATAACTAGAAGCATAACTTGCTTACTTTTATTACTTTTTATTTCTATGTGCAAATATGTTATGTTTGCATTGTCCCATTTACAGTCTGTCAAATTTTCTACTCATTCATACAGTGTCTTGCTTTTAATGGATTTATACAATGAACACCATACAGTAAAAAGCTGTATGCAGACAAGTTTGAATGTGAGAATTGTAAGGATAAAGTAACTAACTCACAAGCACTAGACTACTCACCACAAAAAATTGAACTGGAAGCATGTTAATATTATGATACTGTGCCATCATCACCTCGCGTTATTTCTTTCCACACTTCATGGACCTTTTTACAAATAAAGACAATTTTCCGCTGAAGGAAACAGTACAAGCACAATTAAAATGAGGCCCCTTTTGGTTGCCATTGTCTGGACATATCAGATTTCACTTAGAAACAAAAGACTGTACTGATAAAGGGAGTAAGTTTCAGAGGGTAATGCATGAACTAAGAATGACTGCACGATAGCATAGCATTGGGTATGTGTAAATGCTACATTGTAAGTATGTAACAGTAGCATGTTTTCTTTTCTTATGCAATAGATGGGGTGCACATTCCCTAAAAGAACAGGTGTTGTAATGTGCTGATTTAACACACAAGAAAATTTGGACAAAATAAAGTAGGTATAGGAGCTAGAATATGCTGTACTGAAAATAACGAAAAAAATAAACTTGAGAAGAAGCTAAACACTGCCCAATGAGCGATGGAATTGAATATGACAGGAAGATAAAAGTCTGGATTAGACATGAAATGAACATATCTGAAATTCTAGTCAAGTATAAAAGAAACAAGTGCAGCTGGGCAGGTCACGTAATGCACCAATTAGATTAACAGAATGGACAGGAAGGGAAACACAGTTAAGGACGACAGAGGATTAGGTGAATTGTGAAGATTATGAAATTTGCTGGCACAAAATATGGGCCTTTGCCCTGCAGTAGTCGTGAAATAGGCTGATGATGAATATGCTGTCCTGCCAACTGATGCACAAACTGTTTAGTTGGTAGAGTAGAGCCTCTCTCTCAGCAGCCCATTCAGCTCTTTGTGTTGCCTGTTCATTCTGAATCCACATAAGCAATTCTGTTTATCCCATCCCTATGCTTTCACTTCTTAATCCCTCGATTTCTTGTATGATGAACAAAATGACCAAATTTTTCAAGCTGCATCCATACCAACTGGCTGCAGTTGACACTCCATGAACATTTTGCTAGGTGCGAACACTGTAGCTTTATGTTATTTGCAAAATTCATTTCCTATAGAGCTATGACCATCGTCTGCACTTAATTTTTTTGTGATATAACAGCAAATTTACAAGTGTGACATCAATTGATTTTCTAACATGATGTTATCATGGCTGTAGAGACAAATAACTTGTAACCACACTTGCACAGCATCATGTTAACGTACACAACCCTAGTGATTAATTATTTTATTTGCTCATGTAAACTAGACATGACCAAACAGGAAGTGGTCTTTGCTGCATCAGCTAGGTTAGTCCTGCATAAAATTTTTAAGTGTCGGAAGTAGCACTTCAATAGGGTCAAACAAGTCAATGAGCTCACAGGGTGATATTACACTTGAAGCGATCAACTGTGAACAGCTATAAAGAAAATTTCCTCACCTTATAGCCACAGTTTTGACAAAGGGAGATTGGTTTTTGTTACTACGGATACCATTTTCTCACATACGCAAGATAATCTACATTATGCTCTACATTTACCCCACAGCGCCAATATTTAAAGACTCACTCACACGTCTTCTAAGCAGCTACTCCAGAGATATGCAAGGCGTCAATAGCCGGCATTTTCCAACAAATCAAAGCAGAGTTTAACGTTTCTGTGAGACAGGTTGACAGGCAAACATCCACTAGCGTACAGGCATTGCGCTTCAACAGACGCGCCAGCTTGTTCAGCGCTGTTTACGATATCCGTCTGTTCACTGTAAACAGCGGACGGCCGCGCCTACACACAGCCCCGTATGTCAGAAACCAGAATTTTTGTGCACCTTACGCAGCTTTTCACTACAAAGGACTGCGCTAAACAGCTTTTCGCTGTAGTCCTTACAACAGTAAGCGTTTCTGCCACTCCGGCCGCTTATTCATGCCAATAAATGCAGAGATCGGAAGCAGTTTCACAATCGGTGCAATAGACACGCCCCTATACATATCCTAAAGCAGCACTGCATCGCTTGTTTACATTCAGCGCTACCTTATTAAGAAGTGCACCACCGGAGTACAATAAGACGCGTTATAAACGCTTGGAAAAACACCGCACGGTCATTCTCTATCGCAAAGAAGATCGCGTACTTACCCGATCGGAGAATGGTTCGTCGCCGCCGTAGCAAGGCCGACGAGCGTTAAGTACGATTCAGCAATGACCGAAAGATTAAAAATTGTCATACCCAAAACGAACTTAGCCAAGCGGCCGAGCGTAGACAAAGCGGAAAGCTACGCATTGTTAAGCAAGCTAGCTGGGGCCAATTCCTCGAGGCGCTATTACGCATATGTAAACTGCGCTCGCAACATGGACGCGGCCATATTGCGCTGGCGATAGTGATTGAAGGAACGATACGTGAAGAGCTCCGTCCCGTCCCGAAGCCCCGTCCGCATCGAAACGCTACCGTAATTGGCTCCCTCGCGCAGCTTGCGCAAAGGAGCCAATCACGACCGAGAAATTCGATCCGGATCAGGCTTGATCGCGATCAAAAGTGCGCCATGTGACACCAGTATTAATCGCAGGCGCGCACTTCATATATCTGCAGTTCGATGACAGCAGATGAAAGATTGTAATGTGCTCAGCACAGTGCTTTCAGCAGAAATTAATCTACTCGATGAAAGGAACTTTACGTGCACACAGTCCACAGCAATTAGGCAAAGTGAGAACTCCACATTATTTGCCGAGAAATTCATGTGAACTCAAAGATGGGTGTCTGTTCAAGTTTAAATTTGCTGAAGAGGAGTCAAAGTCCAGCATTGAAGAGCATACGAAAATGGCCTTGGAAGTCAATGTCCTAAACACAATTTGATATATTCTGATACACGTACGTGCGAGACCCCAGCTAGCTGTATTTGGCAAGCAGCGACAACAGCGTTGATGCTCTTTTCGCAGCAAGGAATTTGCACTGCTGCGACATTTTATTGAAACGAAGCTACAACAAAAGAAATATGTAGACACATCAATTCGTAGCAATATGGATAACAGGAAACATGTCGATACGCTAATTTGCAACAATACAGAAACCGTAATAGGGTTTAAAGATGCGTTGAGCAGACCACGATGCAGCGGCAGCCAGCACAAAGCATCACTCAGATGCTGCATGCAGCTCGAGCAATACCGAAGGTGCACGAGCGGGACTCTCGGGGCCACGCCATATACACTACACTAATACAGTCCTGACTACACGGGACACGACCGCTTAAGCCCCAGAGGCGAGCCTAGTCACTAAACTTGCGGTTGGGGTTTCTCCCAAAGAGCGCTGTGCGGACCTGTGGCAGCAGCTGGTGAAAGATCATGTCCAGCCGCGACTCAAGAGTGTTGCAGACACGGATGCGGCCCCGCTTAGACACCAACTCGACTCCACCACAAATGCCTTCAGAGAGATTTCCTTCAACGGACAGCTGCACTGTCTGGCCCGTCACTGCATGGTACTTCCGTGCGACAGCATCTGTGTCGATGAGTTTCTTATCCTTTGGTCGACAGCACACAGTCACCTGCAAAACCCAAGCAAAAGATATGCCATCACAGAGCTCTGTTCCTTCTTTTGGCCAGCTCGGCTGTTCCTTTCTTTCCTTGTTGCACTGTACCAGCTTGAAAATGAAATACCAAATTGCCCCATCCTCAACATTAGTGGCAATCAACCCTTCTGTAACATAAAGGAGGCAAATGCAGCCTCAGTTACCTGGTTCAGGGTGCTTTTTTCAACATCACTGCTAAAGTAATGCTCTTGATATGCAATGCTTTGAAAAACAATATAGGTTGTGTGACATGGGGCATATTAGCAAAAAAATTTTCTTTAAAGACACTGGCATTTGTGACAAATATTGATTCTACAGCATTGTGTGTAATTATGTATAACTTGTTGTGCAGGGGCTCCAGATGTGTATATTGAGTGTAGGGGCAGAGGCTGGGGAGGCACGGGGGGGGGGGGGGGGGGGGGGTTATTTCACTTACACAAACAGTTTTTTTTACAGCAGCGCTCGTATACGCTAGGTTCTGGCAGTTTGTGTGCGTAGGCAAAAAAGATGCCAGACAGCCCAGAGCTAAAAGAGCTAAAGCAAAATCATATTGCTGGGTATGCCCCAGCTGCATTTAATTGCGAGAAGTGTCCAAACGCATTAGTATGGATCCAAACGCATTGCTGCTTAGTATGGATTGCGGTTTGATGTCAGAGGCTCTACAGACAAACCACATAACTTTGTCTCAGTTCCTTTCCACCCATGCAATGGCTAGGCTGCATGCAGTGAAGACTGCGGAAGAACAGCGGATCTACGAAGAACAGACATGAACAGAAGCAGGAATGTGTGTGGTGACGGCGGGTGGCACGTATAATGGACAAAGATCGCACTACAAATGCGAAGCACATGCACCCTTTGGTTGGATCACCCCTACCAACTCCATTCGATTAGTAATTGTGGGTGATTTCAACATAGACGTGTCTAGGCCAGATGGAAAGTTCAGCAATCAATGTTACACAAACATCAGTGTGCCCACAACACGTGATCAGTCGTGTATAGACCTCACATTCGCCAAGAACCTTTCCAGCGTTGCCACAGAGCCACTGGACGTATATCATAATGATCATAAAGCGATAGTCACCTTGGTGAACAAATAATAAATCCAATAAAAGCAAACAAAAGAAGGCTAAAAATTAAAAAAAAGCATCAAGTATGCAATTGAAAAAAAAAATGTGAGAAAATAAAACTAATCTTATTTTCAATCAACATATTTATTAACATATTTATCACCATATTACAGCTCGGCTGGTCATTCATTTTCACAAAGTGGAATAACTGTGATTTTGTTCTTGTTAACACAATGCTTAATGGCTATATTAAAGTGCGGTCAGCACTGAGAGGGCAGTGACTGGTTGCAATTGAATCTGTGGGGGTGCTCAGCCCACCCTGCCTCCCTAGTTCCGATGCCCCAGCATTCTTGTGTCCGAAACCTGTGTACCCCAGACATCCACAGACTGTTTCAATGAGAACGTTTCGAGTGAGAAAATTACTCTCGAGTGTGGTACATGTTCTTCTGTATTATTTAATTATTACCTAAGTAGGTATATTTTACTTTTTTATCCTATATTATTAACTAAGTGAAATAGGGTAGCTGTTGCCAGCAAACGGCAACAACAACTCGTATGGTTATTGTTATCTCAATAAAAAAAATAGCTATTTGGTGAAACTTCAATTCTTCCCTGTACATTGAACAGCTTTAATGGAGTCTATTCCTGTGTGTATAATTGACAGCAGCAAAATAATTCCAACTTTTCACACCTCCTGTGCCCTAATACCTTCTGTGGTCACAAGAGACGAGTCTCATTGGCATACCTTTCACTCTTTCCTTAGCACAAGAAACATGCTCATTTTCAATGTCTATGTTTTAGTGTTCTGTTTCAGGTCATACTAGTCGCAACATATACCATCATACGTAAAATTATAACCTCATAACGTGTGTTTTGCATGAATCTATATAACAGGCCAAGTAAGGAAAGAGATAAAATGACATGGAAATGTATGATCCAGGAGAATGTACAATCGAAATGACACTTTTATTATGTCCATTTGCACGCACATACCCAACGAAAACAATATAAGCTAAGAACATATCAAACAGGTTCTATTATATTACCTTAAAGTTCTGTAAGAACAACTGGCCCTAGGGCTGTATCTACCGAAGAAAATTTTACACTGTGAATAATCCTTCAGCCACTGTGGGAAAAGTGCAGCACACAAATGTTTCTATGATTTGACCTGAATTCATTAAAAATGCACAATGCAGCTTCTATTATTGCTCATTGTGGTTCAGTTACATAATATGCTAGTCTCACAACATCAGACAGCTAGCCTCGACGAACCTTCTCTGACACCACTCCTTTCCTTCGAGGCGCACCTGCGTGTTGACCTTTGGGAAGTAGGCCTTACATGGTTGCCAAACCTTCCGAGGCATTGTTTCACTTGTGGTAGCTCTTGAGGCTCACTCACACTAGGCCAACACGACATTGATTTCGGTTTGCCGACTGTGAGCAGCAGCATTTTTTCCTTCATGTCAGCACCTCTGTCATACTGTACCGTTGCTGAGCTCTCCGCCGACCATTGGCAGATTGTCGGCGTCGGTACAGTGCAACACAGGTGCCGACACAAAGGAAAAAGCGCTGTCACCGACAATCGGCAGACCTAAATCAGTGCCGTGTTGGCCTAGTGTGAGTGAGCCTTTAGTGATGCCCTGGTCACAACCAACCCTTGCCACCTGCTTTCCACTACAACCTCCCCCCATACTCTCTATGTACTCGACAGCTAAAAATTACGGCTTGCCTATGATCACATGGTAAAAGCCTATTTACCATGAGCCTTATTTTTTATGTTTTTGCGATTATAGTTGAAGATTGTCATGTGATGATCCCTCCTAGCCTTTTTCCTCCCTTCATACAATGTTTCTTTAGAGCAGTTAAGTGTTATCCATTCACAGCAGGTTTACTATATATGCATAATAAACCTTTTTCAGGCATAAGTCAAGCTGAGCTCACCATGCATGCACTTGCAAAAAAAGAAACGATGAGCCCAACTCATCCAGCACTCCCTCAAGACTATCTAAGCTCGTCCTATGCTCTGTGGTGGTTGTGGTAGAAGATGTAAGGTGCTTGAGACTGAAGTTGTGTGTGTGTGTGTGTGTGTGTGTATATATGTATGTATATATATATATATATATATATATATATATATATATATATTTTATTGTATTGCCAGCTGTCTATTTCAAAAGGGCATCATCCAAATGAACAATTTCAGTAGTGTTGTAAAGAAGAAAGACTCTGAGAGCTGAGCTTCTTTGAGCAAGAGTGATATTCTAATAGTTTGCTGTGTTGAAACATGTAAATAAGGCCGAAACATGCAGTGAAGCCAACCTTTGCTACAGTTAAAAACTTTTTTTTTTCCCTAATAAGCTTTCCCTTTCTGCACAAACATTTACCCTGTTCTTGCTCTATGCCAGCAACTTAATTGTTTGCATGCACACAAAAACATTCCATCTTTTTTTGCAAGGTTTTTTCTTTTTCATTCTTTTAACATTTTTAAAGGCTTAAGAATCCACAAGATTATTCTAAACCAGAAAGACGAAGCCATACCAGTGGTGCACGCAGACACCTGCGCCAATTTTTTCCCTAGTGCATTTAAGTGTTCATGAAGTGGACCACACTGGGCCTCTGATTTGTTGTCCTGAATGGCCCAGGACTGTCCGAGAAGCTGCATAAGACTGCACCTCTAACAGTCTTGGTGTTGTCTACGCAAGGCTAGACTCGCTCCAATGCACCCACCTCTGTCTCGAGCAGCCGCAGCAGTGACTGCAGGATGAGCTTCTCAAGCACCTCCCGATATCGCGGCTCATCGTTGGTGATGTCGCCAAGATGACGGCGAGCCTCCTCGAGCACCTTATGGATGTGTCCCTCGCCCTCCTTCAGGACCTTCAGGCGTGCCTGATTCAGCATGTTGGAGCTCTGGCTGCACATCCACAGGTTACCATTACTATTAGCACATATGCTGCCTGTTCAGGGAGGAATTAAACGATTTTCTAGAAAGCAGGGCAGTGGAGATGAGAATGTCCATCTACTTTTTCAGCAGCACATTAGTAGTGACAAACAGCAAATATGTGGTGATCACTGAGTAGCTCATAATTTATCCACATTTCATTAATTAGCTTCTAATTATTTTACTTCAGATTTTTTTAATTATTACAATAGATGTGTACATATTTAAAGCAATGCTTTATACAGGGGGAGGTCCCAAATTGTGACTATGCAGGGACCACCTATGCTGTTCGGAACAGGCACGCGAACGAAGTGCAACAAAAAAAAAAAGTTGGCTTTAGCACTGTGCTATATGGCAACAAGGGCAAGTGCTGAGAAAGAGACTATATTGGTCTAAGTGCTAATTTTGGCAAAAAATGCAATGCGACAGAAAGATAAGTCACAATTTGAAATTGTGGAACATATATTGTTGTAGGACATATTGGAATTGCAGAAACGAAGCCAATCTCGCAGACCCACAAGCTGCAATAGCCCACAGACTTTTTAGCTACTGCATGTGCATGCTATCTGGTAGCACAGGCTAGCAGCTAAGCTAGGCAGCTACACTACCACTTTTGAAGTCAAGCCACTGCAGTAGGCTCCTATCATATGGGTCAAATTTCCTTAGCAACATTAAGAGGCACACAAGTCTTGTGCATGTTAATTAGGCAACGTAAAGGCCCATCTATTTGTCAAGCTTACATAACTGTCATGCTTTAGAAATAGAAATGCTTTCATTCCAGTGGCATGATCCCTTACAATGCCAAACAAGTATCACACTATCGCAAGCCTTAGCCCATAATGACAGCAAGGCAAAAGGATTGCACTCACATCTTTCGCTGCAGTTCTACTTGTTTCTCCTTGCGCGAGTAGTAGTCCATGATCTTGAGCCGCTGCTCAGCAACCAGGCGACCTTTCTCAATGTTGAACTCTTCCTCAGCCTGTGATTGGGGCAAGGCAAAATTTACAAACTTGAACAAGTTGACAAAAAGTAAGGTCAAAGTGCAAGGTTACCAAATTGACCTTGCTTATATATGTTAAACTACCTACACTGTGACCTCTGTTTTGGAGCCCCTAACTAGTTTGTATATTGGGGCAATTCTGAAAAGTGTGATGCATGTTATGTTTTGTGGTCTGGCCTACCTCCCTAAAGATAATCATCATCAGCCTATATTAATGCATAAAGGGCAGGGCCTCACCCAAAAATCTCGGGCTACCACTGTCCTGTGTCAAATAAACCCACGTGCAAACTTCCTATCTCCCATGACTCCATCTAATCCTTTGCTACCCCCAACTTCTAAGTCCCTTCCATTTCTGTTACTCTAATTAGAGCATTGGTTATCTACAATACACCCTGCCCATGTTTGCTTTTTTCTCTTAATTTGAAGCTGTAACATCCCATCTAACCCTAATGTTTGTTCTCTAATACTGCAGTCTACACCTTCAAATGATACACCTATCATTTTACTGCTACAGATATCTGCACAATTTAAGACATTGTGATGTATTACATGCGACAAGAAGCCATTCACTTGGCATTATTTATTTATTTATTGGTTACCTGCATCGCCCCGTAGGGCATTGCAGCAGGGAGGTTACAGGCTTGAATGAATACATGAACAAATTATTTCAATGCGTGGAAAAAAGCATCATTTTCTGTGATGTATACAATGCTCGATGGCAAACTGTTCCAATCTCAAACAGTTCTAACAAAAAAGGAGTAACGGAAGACGTCACCCCTACAAGAAAATTCCCTGACCTTCAAACAGTGGTCAAGTCGCTTAGATATGTAGTGTGGTGCCTGGATATATTGTTCACGGTTTATACCTGTTTTAGAATAATAAATATAGTGGAAAATTTTTAATCTGATACACCTTCTACGATCCTTCAGCTCAAGCTTGCCATTTAAGTTTAAGTTTGCTTTCTGTCATGCTAAGCTGCCAGCTATAGTTACCAAGAACAAATCTAACTGCCCTATTTTGGATTGTTTATCATCTATTTATAAGCTCAGATCTGTGTGGGTCCCAACAATCACATCCATATTCAAGTATTGAACTTACATGACTGAAATACAACTGCATCTTTGAGATATCGGTAAATGACTAAAATTGCGCCGCAAGAATCCCAAAACTGATGCTGCCTTATTTCCAATATAGATAACATGCTTGTTCTATCGTACATCAGAAGTAAAAAACAGTTACTGTGAAATGCAGAGTACTTGAAAAGCTAGCTTTATTTGGAGAGCGGGGCATGGCTGAAGTCTCTTAACTTTTCAGAAAGCGCTAATTTCATTGCTATAACTTAAAACGCGAAACTGCACTTTACGTCATAATTACACGGTATTTTATTACGGGCAAAAAAAAAAACACACATAAGCGGCGAATTGCACGTATTCGATAATACCGACAGATTCAAAGGGGTTCAGCTAAGCAAGGACTTCGGAGAAGTCGTACTTCTGCATCCACTACGGACGCAGCGTTTATATTAGTGTATTTACTTAGTACCACTGGACAGAGCGATGGCTTCTTTTATTTAGAGGAAAAAGATCTAGATTAAGTGCAATTGGGCGCCAGACGACATGCGATACTTCGCGTTATCATGCAACCTCGGTTCTTGCGGTCTTGCGAATGTGAGCTTTGAAAAAACAGTTATTCCAAGAGGCATTAGATGGGCGGTGCATAATCTTGACTACAGCAAGATTTGCGGCGCGGCCATACAGCCCGGTAACCTGTTATGTATGGACTTCGAACAAAATAATCCTTGAAAAACGCTGTCAGTTCTGTCGAAAACAGACGAGACGGCAACTGACACGAGCTAACGTGACACTAAATCACAAAAGCTTTTGTGTGTGTGTGCGTTTAGTGTCACAAAGCGAAGGTAGAACAAGCACGAGCTCGAGCACTCGATGGGACCATTAAGGCCGGATGTCACGCGCCTCACCACGGCAGCGCGAGCAGACTCCCGCGCGCGTGCCAAATATTTACCTTTGCGTCCACTTCTTCCACTTTTTCGTTTGCCTCTTGTTCAATGAACGCCATCATGTGCTTGATCTGAAAGGTAAACGAAAGCACAAGACAATCACACTGGCCCAGGCGAAAACTTTCCCAACACGTTTCTACCTGTTTCTTAACGTCAGAGTCGCTGAGAGCCATGGTTGAGGAATTAGTTGACGGGTGCTGTTACTCCAAATCACGCGGTACACTTTTCCGCCGCAAATTTTCGACCACTGCACCGTTTAAGACAGCTTTGTATGTTACGAGGTGAAGACGCTGCAGCTGCGGGCGGTCGATGCAGACGCTGTCATGTGACGCTGCCGAACGTAACCGACGTGATGATGATGATGATGATAAGCGTAGGGAGTGATGTATTACTTGAAGCATTATGTTAGTAAGCGCTGCAACACGTACGGCACGTACTAATGCATTTGCATCACAGTACTAAACAGTGCACTGTATCTCTAGCTACAGCGGGAGAAATTAGATTTTTTCGGTGTACTAAATTATGTGATAATGTTCCGTTTTCGCCACACACGCAGTTACAAATAGCGCAGTGTCATCCATACCTGACCTATTTTGTTTTAATAGTTTAGAGCAAAACTAAAAGCAAACGTCTAATATTTTTAATAAATATAGGTTTGTGAAGCCACCTTTGTGCGAAATAAATTAATGATTAATTTTATAGCATACTGACAGTGTAGTACAAAAAGCCATTTATTTGTCAAATTATGCAACTCTTGCGGTAGAAACTCCGTACCGCGGCGCTGCGGATTTTTTCGCGCCTGTCGTCTGCTAATATTTTGGGAGACCATGACCGTCGTACTGTTAAGTGTCAAGCACATTAGTCAGTCAACCTTTGTAACTCGCTATGTTGTGTTCAGTCAATGCACTCCTGCAATGCAGGCAACGCTCCTTATGTATGGAAGTTACAAAAAGCAGTGTCCGCATCTCAGGTTACATAAGCGATGACCTGTTACCATGACTACCACAGGCGCTGCAGATCGTGGCGTAGCGGTATTGCGGTAAGTACAGCTGTGTTTGTCTCATCAAATGCAATGACGCATCAAAGTTTTTTCTGTAAAAAACAGATTCGTTATGGCGGTCTGTGCGGGCCATTATTTACCGCGGTGGAATGTAATATGCGCGATTAAAGCCAATAATCGTAAGCTGTCAACTACCCATGCGAACACATCCAGTCATCATGAATCACAGAAGGAAAAGCATGAACTAAGAATACTAAACGTAAATGCGCGAAGTATTGTAAATAAAGCAGAACGCCTCGAATGCTTAACAATACTACACAATCTTCACGTTATTGCCGTAACAGAAACGTGACTGCACGAATATATTCACAGTGAAGAAGTATTTCCTAGGGCATATAATGTGCTCCACAGGGACAGGACAAACAGAGGCGGAGGTGTGGCATTACTCATAAAGGACACATTGCAATATGAACCCTTCCCCCTTATATGTGATCACGAAAGCGTACGGCGCAAAAAAAAAAAAAAAGACTGATATGACATATTAATAGAATCAGAATTAATAGAGCTCCGGCTGATGTACGCGATTGATTTGTAATACTTCTATGACCACTATATGCATATTTTTCTTTGATGATCTTCGTGACTTCTTGAGTAATGTATATGATGTGCGAAATTATGTATGTACGGTATAAATGCGTATATTTGAATGAAAGAATGTGATGCTGCCTCTGCCCAAATGAGGGATGGGGGACTTGTCAAGCTGTTCAATGGACAGCTTTTTTTCCTCCACCCCTCCATATGTATCTTACAAGATCTGTACCTTACAAGATGGAAAATAAACTTTCATTTCATTTATAGACCTCCAGCAAACCCTGTCGAATACCTCCAAAAGACTGATGAGCAGTTAAGTGCTCTAACGAACAACAGAAGCAGAATTATACTTATAGAATGCTTTAATTTACTCAGTGTAGATTAGGACGCACGAGTTCCCAGGCCTATGGGAAAGTCTCACGGTGACTTGATATGTTAGAGATTATGACAAAGTATAGTCTCATTCAGACGGTGAAGAAACCCGCATGAAATTGAGGGAACTGTAGTTCGCTGTTGGATTTAATATTTTTGTCTGTGGGAACTTTTGGTTATAGAATAGATATTCACAAAGGAATGTCGGACCCTAATAGTGTACTTGCTACTATATTAATGTTAACGAGGAATACGTCTCAAAACAGAAGGTGGTAAACATCTACAATTTCAATGCAGCTGCATGACACTTCAGTTATTGACTATTTGGAATCTGCCTTTGATATAATGCCACAAAATGGTGGCATTGAGAACCTGTGGCAATAGGTCGTGTTAACTGTGAGGCATTGTTTGCAGAAATTTGTACCACTGAAAAAAAAAAAGTGGTCTCGAAAAGAGAATCCATGGATTACTCGAGATACCATCCATTTAAAACAACGTGCTCGTAAAAACAAACCCATACATGACCGCGTATAGTTGCTACTCTCATTGCGCAAGTGCAAAAAAATAACTGAAGGAAGCCAAAACGCATTTCCTTTCTACAACATTGGCATAGTATATGATGAGCGCTCCCCAAAAGATTTGGAGGTATCTCTCTGGCTCTAATCCAATAATAAACGGAGTACAAATAAACAGTGCTTTATGCTGTGAACCGAAATCAATCGCTGAAGCATTTAATAATTTTTTTGTGTCTGTACTTAGTTCAAAACAAGCGTCAGGCAGGCAGCAATGTGATGGCATTGTCATGTCGCGAGAAGATGTAATTTCATTACTTCTCCATTTGTAGCATCGTTATGTGACAGCACTGTACTGAGTGACTGGCTGTTAGCGAGAGTTGTGCCTGTTTTTAAATCTGGCGATAAATTGGACATTTCCAATTATCCTTCTATATCTATCACATGTTCTGAATGTAAAATATTACAGCATATAATATCTAAATATGTCGTAGAATACATTGAAAGTAATCAGCTTTTTTATAGCAAGAAGCATGGCTTCCGTAGCCGTCTCTCAACAACAACACAACTTTTTGAAATTACTCATGCTTTTGCTTCAGCCATAAACTTGAGAGAACAAATTGATGTTATCACAATAGATCCGTCCAAGGCATTCGACAGAGTATGTTGTGTGAAAGTTTTACACAAACTGCATGAGTTTGGTATTGATTAACAAATTATCAATTGGATCCAGGCTTATTTAATTAACAGAGAACAGCTTGTAGTAATAGATGAAGAATGCTCTTCAACTTCATCAGTATCATCCGGGGTTCCACAAGGGTCTGTTCTGGGTCCTATATTGTTTTTATTATATATCAAGGATATCGCGAAGAATATACATCCTCTGGTCAAAATGCGATTGTTTGTGGGTGATATTGTGTTATATTGTTGCGTAAGAAGCCTGCAAGACCAGGTCCTGTTAAATGACTCTCTGAAAGTTTATATGACTGATGTGTAAAATGGAACATGCAAATCAATTATGAAAAGTCCGCTTCTATGATAGTGTCAAACGAGAAGACGCCATTTGTGTTCCCATACATAATCAACTACACAGAAATAAAACATTCCAGTACATTAAGATATTTAGGTATTACGATTTCTCATGAGATGAACTGGAGTGACCATGTACAAAATATATGTGGAACAGCCCAATGAAAACTAGAATTCCTACGGCGAAAGCTAAAAAATGCACCATCGGATGTGAAACTAAAAGCATATAAATCAATAGTAAGGCCAACTCTGGAATATGGAAGTATAATTTGGGATCCAAATCAGAAATATCTCGTTGACAAACTTGAACATGTTCATAGATTGGCAGTGAGGTTTGCATTTTCCTGTTACTGAAGAATACAGGCAGTGCCAGAACTTCTTGCATGTGCAGAGCTACCAGCTTTGGCTGTTCACAGAAATAATTGCTAGGCTTAAGTATCTTTACCAGCTCTATCACTATAGATTGAATTTGGATTCCAGCTTGTACTTGCAACTGCCCGATGACGATCATCACGTACTAATGATCCCTTTACAGTAATGTTGGTAACATACCAAGAGTTGACGTCTATGAATATTTGTTTCTGCCTAAAATAATATAGAATGGAATAACCTTGACCGACGCATATTTGATAATGCTTGTTCACTAGAAACTCTTGAAAGAGTTCGAACTGTGCTGTATTGATTGAATGCACCCTTCCCACCCTGTAACAGCCCAGAAGGGCTAACAGTATTTGAAATAAATAAATAAATAAATAAATAAATAAATAAATAACATATTTTTAAACCAGTTTTCTGCTGTGCACAAGTACGTTTTAAGCAAAATATGAACGTCGCTATATAACAACAGTGTGTGCATGTACTCCGCTGTATAAACTGATAAAAGTTTTTTACTACACGAGCAGTAATATCAGCAAAGCAGTTGGTGCGGTGCTTCTACAAACAGAAAAATAAATAAATAAAATACTCTAATATGTCGATGCAGAATTACGAACTTATCTAAACTAGTCAGATTATGGTGAATTTAATTTTGCAGGTATCCGCTATTCGGCGTTAAGCTATGGTGGCTAGAAAATTGCAAAGGCAATTTGAATTGTATATATTGAATAACATCTGTTTGACAAGGTCGACACGTGGCATGCAGAATTAATTTATTTCTCCAGATGTAGGAACGTTTGCCGTTATTTTAGTAAGTGTCCATTGTCTAGCTGTCTACAGTTAATTCAAACCCTGCAAGAAATTTCATGCGATGTATAACGAAATACCAGCGCTATATCCAATATTCGTTACGAGCATGTATTCGTTACATACTGATATTGGCATGAAACATTCCAGACTTACTCAGTATAACTGATAATTAGTTTTTTATATCCCTGTTCCTAATCGAGGTTCGTCTGCTGCATCATGCATGTATAAATTTGTGCACGGCTAAAGGCTGCTATGACTGTTGTGTTGCAGGTGGTTGCGATTTAGGTGGCACGTACAGGCAGGCAAGTATATGTGGCGGCATCAGAATCAGCAACCCCTAGCCACAGCATGTGGTGGACGACAGACAGCTTCCTTGGCCGTCAGAGGTCGATGTTTCGAGCAGCGACTGGCAGCCCGGCACATGATGCTACACTGGTTGGCAACCCAGCAAGCCAGTGGTATACTTAATCTCTTTCAACCGGAACGTCAAGTGTATGTGGTATACTCCACAACTGACAGTTCAATATTAGGATGCCAACCAAAAAAAGGTGTCAGTGATTAATAGGTTGACATTTCGGCTTCCATGTAAACCTCGGCCTTGTTCACAAAACACGCGTCTTACGAGGTTTCCATTGTAGAAGCTGGAAAGTGTTGAACTTATAATCTGACTACACTTTTTTTACGTGCCATATGCTACCTACTATTTTCTTTCGATGTCAATTTATTACCTGACTAGACAAGATATCAAACAATAGATTTAAGATTAGCAATAAGCTATGCGACAAATCCCCAGATTATGAGACTAGCATTATTTCATTATTTTAGCAGGTTTACCTCTGTGAAACTTAATGGCAGCGCACATTTTGTCTAGCTGTGAACGTGTGTATATATGTATATATATGTGTGTGCAGCAATGTGAAGTCATTCAGTATACCCACCTCCTTAGAGCATAAAGACTACAGCTAGCGTGAAAGTCGTGCCCACTATAATTAAAAGTAATTGTAACAAAGTTGGATTTTACACAAAAATACATTTGCTAGATCCAATATTCTTGTAACCATACACATGTCAGTGGGAAACACTTTAGATTTCCTTATATCAAGGTTTCACTGTACAATGTATGCTGTTTACCAAAGATGAACTGCATGGCCCATGAATGCGTGAGCACTTGCATAAACATTTGTTTCCTGTGGATGCATCCTGCATGGCGAGCTGTCCCAGCAGAGCCAATGTAAATGGAAATATTGACAAGCTAGATTGTCACTCATTTTTGGTTTACAGTGATTAATCTTTGCACTAGCTATGTAGCAACCACATTGCATATTAGCTTTCTACTGTGTATGTACATATATGCCAACAGCCACCCACAGTGAATGGCCAGTGATAACGGTATGTTTATTTATTTGGACAGAGAGCATTGTGCACTGAAGATTTATGGGCATAGTTTCATTTTAAAATTGCTCAGCAGAGCAGATGCATATTGCACAGATGTGCATGTTTTCCCTTTCAGTCAATCTTCACCACAATACATGTGCTGTATCATACTCAAGCAGCCCTGTACTGCGAGGCTGTTTATACAGTCAAAGCTTGTTTGCTAGTGTTATGTCAATAAGCGACAATACATATTTACACAGTCTGGCATTTGTTAGTTTGTGCTGTTTTTCCTCCATGGTCTGCAATTACAGACTAAAAGCTATAAAATACACACCAGTCTGCTAACTTTTTTTTATTATTACCAATAATGCAAATTTTGAATTCTGTGAAAGTATAAAACAAAACATAAACTACAGAGTAAGCATTGTGTGTTCTACTTATGCACCACAAAACACAGCTTATGTTCTATCTATTCACAGTTTAACAAGGATGAATAAATTACCCCTAGCCAGAGAACCAGCCATTAAAAACTGAATTCGCCATGTAATAGTGTCCATCTGCTCTTTTGGATTGTCAACATGCCAGATGTACAAAGTGAATTGCTTTCTGTAACACATGGCTCTTAATTCCTTTGCCCAGCTGCTGTGGACACAGGTCGACAATACACTCGGCCTAGCAAGCTTGCGAAGCCGGCTGCATGTAAACCAGAGGCAAGTCTTTGTAATGTTGCACATTCTTTTTAAGTGGAAATTCGCCTTCACATTATGTTCACCATACATGTCGAACACTCTTGCATGATTCTTTCACTCAGCGGCCATGTGTAGTCTATCTTTTGCAATGTTTGCACAACTGTAACGCCTCTTCAGTTTTCTCTTGTAAACATGGTATGTGCATGCTTCCTAGTTATGAAACTTGATTGACACACTTTCCAATAATGCTGTATTTATACTGGTCTGATGCATAGCTGTTGTTCTGTCTACAAGGGACTTAAAGCCGCAAGAATAGGTCGAAATTATGCCACACAATACCAAAATTAGAGGTAGTTTCTTGCTTGCCTGTCCTACCCTCCAACAGGTTCACTTTCCTCCTCGCCAGGTACAGTGCCTCACAAACTCTTTGCAGAGCAGCAAAAGCTATCAGTTCTGTCAGCCCAGGACTTAAAGCCTCCTTCCACTAGGGGGACATTCTCACAGTCCGGCAACCTGTACAGCGCATGCATACTATATATATATATATGTAGGTCATAGGAACCACGCATAGGTACATAGGTCACAGAACCACGCAGTAAATAAAATAAGTAGTGCCTCGCATTTGCGACTATTGGTAATAAAATCACCTCCAGCACTTGTCGAATGGGTGCCGCAGTTCTACAGTTGGCCTGCCGAAAGGGAGCCAAGCCGCTCATTAAAATATGGTGGACTGGGGGAGGGGAGGCGCTGAACACCCCCCCTGCCCCGGAACCTTAAGCACTGCATCAGCCCATAATCAAGAGGACTCCTCCGTTCTCTACCTTCGATCACTGCCCGCACGATGCTGACTGAATGAAAACTTCGAGGAAGGTTCAGTGGAGCACAATTTGCAAGTCCTTTATCAAAACATGCAGCCAGTTTATGTCTTATTGGCACTCCCATGCTTTGTTCATCAACCAATTGACAGCTTTTGCCCTGATGGATGGAGTAACTTTATAGAAAGGTCCTGCGAGCTACGGGGCGCAAGGTCCCATAGAGCGGGCTACTCCCACGTTGGGACCGGGAGTTGTAACTCCCTGGCCACATCGTGGGCTCGCTGGACAGCCCAGAGCTGCTCCGCCAGGTCTGTGCTGCGTAATGCTTCTTGTAGCCTGGCGGAGTCTTGATCCTTGTTTGCGTGATGGGTTAACATGGATGTTAAAAATTCTAGAAGCTAGAGAACAAGTAAAGGACAGTGCAGAAAAGAGCAAGGAATGAAAAATGCTAGGTGTAAAGTTAAGAGACAGGAAAGAAGCGGTGTAGATCAAAGAGCTAACGGGGATAGCCAATATTCTGGTGACCATTAAGAGAAGGAAATGGGCCATGTAATGCATAGGGGAGATAATTGATGGACCATTACAGTTACAGAATGGGTGCCAAGGGAAGGAAAGTGCAGTCAAGGGCGGCAGAAAATTAGGTGGAATGGTGAAATTAGGAAATTTGCAGGCACAAGTTGGAATCAGTGCAAGATAGGGGTAATTGGAGATTGCTGGGAAGGGCCTTTGTCCTGCAGCAGACAAAAAATAGGCTGATGATGATGATGATCCTGTTGACATCGCAGGCACAACTCAGTTGATGTCACGACGTTCGAAGGAGGGACTGAAAAAGACGGTAGAGGAACGCAGAGCTGTTTTCCAAATTTGTGGCCTCCCCATGGCACGAAGCCCTGTCATGTTCACTAAAGTTGATTGTCACATCATCCTGTACGTGGTGCAAGTGTTTATTTAAGATCTGTTTAAAATGTCAGAAGTGGTTTAGCGCTCCTTTGAAAATCCTGACTGATGCTCAGTCCACGTATCTACTGGCTTGCCCAGGTTCATGAGCAAAGGCCTGTTGCTATTGCAATGCATTAACTGTAGCAGCTAGAACTTCCTTGTGTCTTCCTCTGTAGCCTATCCTTGTGCTGTGAACATGAGCGGACGAGGTGGTGTGTTTCCTTCACATATGCATTCGGACACACTGGAAATTGGAACTTGCACAGGTCCGTGAGCAAAGGCACGGAAAGCAGGTCAACATCACTTCTTCAACTATAGCTGCCAAGCTGTCAAACCTGCTCAGCCACTGCCGTCCTATGGGAGTGGCACCAACGCAAGAAGGCCGATCAAGTGTCGCACCCCTGGCAGAGTCACGCCTGGCACAGATGCCGTGGTGCTACCAAGGTCCCCTGCGACGTGCGGAGCCAACTAGCCCAGAGACAATGCAAGATGATCAACCGGACCTCGAAGAAGAAGACCACAGTGGCACTTTGGAAAGGGGCACTCCATACCTGGACTTCCTGGCACGGCTGACTGAACACCTCGTTAACCAATCGGACCTCTCTGATGAGTAAGCGTGTGTGCATATCCAGCTGCATCCACAGTAGAAAGGACGCAGTGCGAGATAGCTCCCAGTGATAATTGTGTATGCACATGCTCAAATCAATCAATCAATCAATCAAATTGCTTTTCCTTTTGAAATGAAAAGCATGGGGCAGCCACTAAAAGCTCATTTGACAAACACTTTGACAAGGTCAATGTCCCTATATTGGCAGCAATGGTGCATCATGGAATCACGACACCTACACATACAAGGTTACTGACCACTTCAGAAAAAAAAAGAACAGGTCCATAAGGAACGTCTTCCATGCACAATGAAACACAGGCAATAAGATCAAACAATATAGAAGAATAAGAAGGAACTGCAGCACGTAAAACACTTGAACAATACTATCATCACCACAAAGAGTCACTAACATGACCGGATGAGAAAAATATATGCTTTCCATGGCAGGTGGCTGAGGTCAATACAGATAATGGCACATAGACGAAAAAGAAAAAGTGGGCACCGAACTGTTGTACATTTTTTTATCTCTGGTTGAATTGGCAGGCTGGTTGCTCTAATCACTGAATTTTAGTCACGGGCCTCTGAGGGATCCATCTCAAACATTGGCTGCCTAAGCATATACATGCAGCAGACCAGTAGTTGATTGCAATGTTCTCACTGCAGTGCATCTTATCCACAGAGTGCCGTTTCTGCCACTCATACATGCGTGCACACTTAGCAAAGCTGAAATGAGAGAAATCTTCAGTATTGGCAAAGACTGTTGCATGTCCTTCTGCTTAATACAGTTGAACCTCGTTATAATAAAGTTGCGTCCCACATGAAACTTTTCTTTATATCCAATATTTGTTATAAGCATATATTTGCTACATGCCAATATAGGTCAGAAATATTTTAGATTTACTTCGTTATATCAGTGTTCATTATATTGAGATTAGACTTGTGTACATTTTGCAGATGCCAGATAAGAGAAAATGTTTTCATAGGTAGTCAACAAATTTAAAGGATGCAGCTCATGCTTTGGCAGCTGAACACAGCGACTGTTAGCCTTTACCAATTTCACGCAGTGCAATATAAAATTCTGTAAGAATCATCACTTGAGTGCTGTCAAAGCCTTTTTTTCTCCCCTTACTTTTACACAGTGCATGGTTCTCTGTGCAGAGTCCTCCATGGTGTCTGTGAAAGGTACATTACCAGGGAAGCTGCTCAACTTGACCAGGTGAGCTACTTGACCAGCTATATGCCATGAACACAGCATGTGAAGCAGATACCTAAAGCTATTATTAGGCTATGCAGGAGTCTGTTGTGGATGGACTTTGGACAAGTTTTGATTGTCTAGCGTTCCGTAATGTGCACCACAATGTCAATACAGCTTTCTTTACTGCACTTCATAACCATTCTAAGGCGGTCACTTTGGCCACGAATCAAGCACTCACATGCTCAGTTCCAAAACACCATAGTAAAAGAGCCACCACAGTAAGTAGAAAGTTAAGCTCGTATATATGTACTGGCGGACCCAAACTTCAACCACGAGCTACTAGTGATATTTCACTTAGGCTAAATTGGTCATAGACGAGTGCTATTGAAACAATCTTTTCAAAGCTGCAGGGCTGGTAATTTTCTTACTAGCAGCCTTTAAACAGCACCTAAGCAGATGATGCTTGCACATGGTGGTTACCGGATATGACGTAAATCCCAGCACGCCTCCAAGATTTCTCAGCACGCCACGAACACCAACCACCTTATCTTGGGGGACATACTGAAGAGTGGCGCCAATTCCTAACATTCTCGGTCATATGCAACTTACGACAAGCGGCAACGTCGGCATTTCTTCAATTTCAGTAAAAAAACATTTACTCTTATCTTTTCGTAAAGCAACTTTGGCAAAACTGCACAGCTAGTAATTTTCTAATTTTCTCATTATGAATTGAAACCTGGGCAGACGACACAGGCACCTAGTGGTTAGCGAACATAATGTGAATCCCAGACCACAGCCTCCAAGATTATCATCAGGCCACAGCTATGTGCTACTTGATCTCAAAGGTCATGGCAACAAGCCACATTGGTTCTTAACATTCCGAGTTCCATGTTATCTCGAGCAAGCGGGGATATCATTTCTTTCTTCAGCTTCATTATTAAAACCGTTTGTTTTCAATAGCTTTTCATGACACATCCGCTCATATTTCAAACAAAATTTTGCACAGAGGCTGCTTATATCTACACTATCCGAAGCTAGGCATTTTATGCAGCCCAAACTTTGTTTGAGTTGGTCTTTAAGAACTTCGCACACCTTATATAAGCTTCTGAAGTATGAAAACAGCTAAGCCAAATGGTAGTTCGTGCATACAAGTGAATTTGTTTTTACAGCAAATCAGACAGAGCTTGGTGCTGTTGCAGACAGTATGGCAGAGGTAGTTCCTGGCATGCTTCTTGTGCCTGTGCAGTACATATGCATTGGTGCTGCCAAAACCTGCAAGGCTTGAATCTAGAGGCACAAGCTTGTATGCTTCCACTAACATCCGTCACCCCTGTACAAGACATGGTATTCCTCTGTGCAGGAGATCCTATGGAACC
The DNA here is from genome assembly GCF_038994185.2 of Dermacentor albipictus. Lineage (NCBI taxonomy): Eukaryota > Metazoa > Arthropoda > Arachnida > Ixodida > Ixodidae > Dermacentor > Dermacentor albipictus. The sequence continues at coordinate 6,671,351 of NC_091830.1, forward strand.
TGGTGTGGGAGCTGTTTCCAGAGTTGTATCAGTGGAAACACCCATTGTCCTGAAATGTCAAGAGCAACGCCATAGGTCAGCGAAAGGTTCAGCAGCACTGCAGGGGCTTGGTTGTCCAGAATGATACATTTATTCCTTGTGGAGCTGCAGAGTTCTGGCAATTCCCATCACAAAGTCGGGAATGTTGTGCTGTCAGAACACCCACGGTACCTCTTGATGAAAACTTTTTCTGGAGATGCTATGGTAGGAACACAAGGCATCCCGAAGCCGCAAGAGTGAAGTCGCAAATCATCGAAAGGCTTGGTGGCAGTGCGGGTGCTTGGATTATGAAGAGCAATATGTTTATTTTCAGAGACTAGTGACAAAGTTCTCATTTTACGCTGTCGAGTCATGACTGTTGCACTGCCAGGCCTTTGAGTTTGCGGTAGAGGCACTGCTTCCACTCTTCTTCAGGCACATCCTTGGCCCAGGGAGGCACGTGCGAGCTGGGCAGTTCAAACCCTGCCATAGCTGCCTGGATCGCTTGAATTTGTGCTGCACAGTGAGCCACATCAAAAAATAAAATGTCAGTTCTCAGCGGAAAGCTGCCATGCTTAACAAAGAGATGCCTAAAGCTTGGAAAGCCAGAAGAAACACAAACAGACAGGTGGCAATGCTGCCTCGGAGTTCCCTCACTTAGCGTGAGATCACCGATTTTGAAAGCGTTTCCTCAGGTTCTGCTAGCTCAACTTTTTGGCGGTGGAAATGGACTACACTGTATTCTAAAAAAGCCAAACATGCAATCAAAGCCTTGGAGTTAAAGGAAAACTAAATCAAACCAGCAGCAGAGAACAAAGTGTACATTCAGAACTCTGTTTTTGTTAATTCCATGGCAGCAGGTCGATTATTAAAGGAGAAAACGAAGGTCAAAGTTTCATTTCTGGAATTTCATGCCGATACACCAGCACGAGCGCGACATGATGGATCTCAATGCATTTTGTCATATTTTGGCATAGTGAATGTTCTTGAAACTTCCCGAGTTCAGTCTCTGCATTTTCTTTTTACAATACAATGTGGTTATGTGGTTCACCTTCACTGATTAAAAATTAACTAGGCTCAAATCGACGCCATCAAATTTCACAGCATCAGCTGGTACGCGAGACTTCAAGCTGGTAGTGTCACAGTCTTTCTTGTTGCGTCTTTTCTGGCTTACCAAGCCTCTTCTCACATTGGGCTCTATGATATTAGTGGAAGGGCAATTCACTAATACAGCTCAAATAGTCTTTCTTAATTTAGCATCCCTTTAAGTACATAATTTTTTAAACGTAAATATTCTTTTAATCTTAAGTGTAAGACAGATATTGAAACGTCAGGCAATATATGCGAACGTAACACCGAAATTTTTAGGGAAAATATTAAGGATTATCAATCACCTTGAACAAAAATGTGGATACACAATAATGACAAAAAGAAAAAAAGAAAGATGTCAGGTACTACTGGCAATTAGAACGTAATTATGAATGAGAACCAGTGAAGGGCAGTAAAAAAACAAAAACTATGATGTGTTAAGGAGTGAACTATGTGTCTTTTAGAAATACATGTAAAGTCAGAGCAAGCTTCACATTATCGCTAAGGTGTTCTAAGTTGTAAATTCTGCATGTTTGGAACCCATATTTAGAATTTATTTTACATAGCAGGAGGCAGTGTCGAAAAGTGTATTTGTCAGTGCAAGTTGATTCACAAGGCAACTGTTAGTAACCCTTTCAGCACTGCAAAAAAATGACAAGAGATGACCAAATTTTTCTGAAACTTCCCAGAAATGCACTGTGTGCAGCCATGTTTCCTGTGCAAGCATGTGGCGCCGCAGCAGTGGCAGTCCGCACAGCGCCACATGCATATTGCCCACTACAGAGACCATAATAACAAGGGAAACTACACACACTGCCACTGACAATGAAAAGCATGATGGTAAATAGCATGAAGAGAATGGGATGCAAGAATGAAGAAGGGACACACACAAAGTGCTGCAAGTGCATACCTTTTCTGTGCTTGTGTGCCATTTTCACCACGCTACTTACCATCATGCATTTTTTAAATCAATTGGCCCAACTTTATTATGATGAGATTTATTGAGCCTACTTGAGTTACTCAGGTATGCTATACATGCGCTTTTTTAGCATTTTTGTATACATCTATTTAATCTTCTATTTCTTCCTCAAAACTTAGAGCTTATAGGGGTATTACTCAGGCTCGCGCGTGCGCACCTGACCCTTCTCTGGATCGCACAGCGCCGACGGAGCGGCAGTCGCTCCCTAGCACTTTCGCAGCAGCCCTAGCAGTCAGAGCTGTGACCCCTAACCCGCGGTTCGCAGTGAGTTGCGACCACGGCGGGTTCAGGCCAGTGGGGACAGGGTGAGTCTCGACCTAAGGTGTTTATTCACCTTAGTGTACAATGATTCCAACAGACAACAACAGCCACAACACACACAAATACAACACAACACAAAACCTCAGCGGCGGAGCATTCCGCACGTCTGGGGCGAAACAAACCGCACAATGTGGGAACCACAAAAGAGGCTGATAAGAGTTCAGCTCACCCAAAAGTGGATCCGCGCTCGGGCCCTGGGGCGGTGAGTCGCACACCAAGGTCCGGGCGCCACAGGGGGACGGCGTGCGGCGGTCTCAGCGGCTGATTTGAGATGCGGCCTTTCGCTAGCTCTTCCACCGTGAGACAAACGGGCCTCGGGGGAATAGCGCTTCTTCCCCGAGCGGCGGAGAGGAGTCTGCCCAGTTCCAAGAAAGGGAAAGGAGGGAACGGGGTGCCTTGGCTGCGGCGTCGCGGCCAGGCGCGAAGAGCAGCGGGAGCGGCGAAGGTGCCCTCTCCCCAGCTACCCTCCGCGGGCGAGCACGTGATTATCGCGTGATAACCGCGTGGCCGCTCCGGAGATATCGGGACGCGCGTGCGATCCCCACAAGCTCTAACTACCTTGTACCGCTACCTATATCTGTAACAGATCTGGTCGTATCAATCTCTTCCCTGCCTTTTTTTCACCAATACACTAAATGTTACTTGCTTATCTCAACTGCTGACTGGTTGAAGCTTCTGTCCACTTTGAATCCAAGCGCTTCCAGAAGGTGTACACTACCTACGGGTCTCACGGGGTGAACCCCTTCACATTCCATTAGGATGTGCTGAGTGGTCTATGGATTTTTGCTGCAGCATACACATGCCTCATCTTGCTGTGAATATTTTATCTGGTATGTTTTTGTCTTTAGGCAACCAGCTCGAGCCTTAAGTAGCAAGTAACTTCTCTACAGGCTATCATACAGATTTTCTCCTCTAATTTCTTTCTTCTCATTCCTGTAAATTTCCATGGTCTTTCTTGTTTCCATTCTTTGTCTCAGTTTTTCTCACTTTCTTTTTGATGACTCCTGGTTGTCTATGTACACTTCCAATTGCCCTGTACTTGGTTGCGGACTTTCTTGACCTCTTCCTCTATTGTGTGTCCACACTCTTCAAGTACGGATACTTGTGCACTTTGGCCACCCATTTATATTGATCCATGTTTCCAAGTCTTTCTTTAAAACTAATTTTGCTCTGCACTTCTCTGACTTCAAGCGAGGCCCAACCTATGCCACCCTGCGCTGCCTCATCTGTGGTTTTGCCTTTGGATCCTGTAGGGGTTGGAGGACAGACTCCGGGATGAAAACCCAAAACTTGGGAGTATTTATTCTACATTATTTATACAGGGAGGTGAGCGACAAGTAACATTCGTACAGTCATTACGGGCCGGCAGCAACTCGGACGCTGCGGCCCGCGGCAAGAAGTTCGAGAGAGGAGAATCAGGGAATCAGGGCATGTCCCAGAATGCTCAGGTCTCTCTGGAAGGCTTCTTATACACCCTTCGTGCACTGTAAGTCACGTCATGTTTGACCAATGGGAGAGTCCGCTCCGATGACGCCACTTTCAGCCAATGGTAGGCGCCCGTGTCGCGGTGTCGCACCTGGCGGCTCTCTGCGGTCTTGCCTCGCAGACTGGCAATGCACTTCTAACGAGGAGAAGGGGAGGGCTGCTCATGCTCCATTGTCGGAGGCCCACCTGCTAATCCCGGCGGCGCACGAACTTGTTGGCACGTGAACTTGTTGCCTTAAACTTGTTTGCTCGGCCGCTCCTCTGGAATGTGCTTTTCCTGCTTCTGCATTCCTCAATTAGCTGTGCTGCGTTTCGAAGTGGTTTGGGGAACTCGAAGTAATCGCAGGAAACAGCTCCATATCTAACAGCTCGTCCTCGCCCCGGTAGTTCTGAATGGCCGGTGAACTCAATTCGCTGGCCATGAGGAACGCTGAAAGAAGCTGCAGGGTACTGGGGTCGAGCCTCGTTTGACGAACTTCGGGATCCTTGGCCCTGGAGAACAGACGTCAAACAAACCAAACAACACAGCGCTGCCCCACGTGTAAGCGCAGGCTCTTCACCCCTGACTCGCCAGGCTATTACTGAGTCAAAATCAACCCTGATCTCTTATTTCCCCAATTTTGACAAAGCAGTTCCAACCACCCTTCCAAACAGCTATCCATTTCTCCTCGATTGCCGACAAGACCAGACTACTATTGTTGCTGCAAAACAAAAGGGTCGTTGACGATGCAAACAACAAATGAAAACAGCCGAACATAACTTAAGTGGCCTAACTACACGAACAGCCTGTTTCCAATCTATCGCAGTGGCGTACTTATCGCACGTAATGGTGCCACTGAACAATCTGGTCAACCTCACAAGTACGTAATCACAAGCGCACTAGCCTTGTGGTCACTAAACAGAACGCGTACTTGCGTTGTAGGCAAACTTTGCATTCACGCTTACTCATGTTTCTTCCCTGAAAGTCCTACAGGACACGTGACATAAACGAACAATTAAACTTGCGGGACTTACACACTCCGCAGAACTCTTAAAATAATGCGTCTTTTAATAACTCGTTCCACGCGTACTTATCAGAGAAGTCAGAATACGGCTGCCCTCCACACACACTAGCAACCCAGTCATAAAGTCTGCTTCCTTCCGTCCACACAGGACACGCGCTAATGAAACTAAGAACGCTTCTCCGTGCAAATCATGCACTCACTGAAAATCTACGCGCTTAACCTTAGAAAATTCAACACTTAAAAAGAAAGAAGGTTAAATAAAACACACGCGCGTTACGATAGGCCTCTCAACAATAACCTCGACCCTCAGGTTACTCACACACACAAAAAAAAAAACCTATCTACTTATTAATGAGCATCTCGCGAGACTACATGTTTACTTAAAACGCCTCTTTCAAATTTCGAGCTTCTCAAACGAAAACACAAAGCTCAAACCTTACACATTGAAAGAAATCCTAGTCTCAAATCGCGAAATCTTTCCGATGCTCAAAAATAAAACAAAATAACATTTCACTTCTACGGAAGCTCTCTTGGCTTCCCGTTCCCGATTGCTTACGACTGACTCATACTTTGAGTCGAACCCGTGGTGGGCGTGGTCTGAAAGCTACTCTGGCTGCCGGGAGACAACAAAAGGGCTGATTCACTATCAGCTCCCCCAAGACGTTACGGTCTCCTGCCAATTTGCGTCCCCGCGCCCTGCTTTCAACACAAACTCGATTGACCGCGTCGCTACTCCCCACCTGGTCTCGTCCTGCCACCTTGCGTTTCTTCGAACTGCACGCTGAGCTGTGAAAAGAACTACGGAACGACGAGGAGCTTAACTGCCTCGTGCCCTTTGTCCGCGTCCGTGCAGAACATTCTTCGCGGTCCCCCTTTGACCGGTGGCTCGAACGTTCTGGATGCGTCAACATCGTCCGAGACGACCGCATCTTTTTCCTCGCGCCCTGCCCTTTTGGGTTTCTCGCCATTTTTGGCGGCGCTACATTAATTGCCGACTTTCGGTCTTTACCGCGCTTCTTTTTACGGCGCTTTCTCTTTGCACTCGCCTTCATGTCGCCTTCTCGTGCCTCGTGCTGGCCGGTACACATTTCGTCGGCCCGGATCGGTCTCTTACCCGCACAGTCTGAGTGATTTACATTTAAATCTACTCTCTCTCTGCCTCGACTGGCGGACAGCTCAACCGACTCTGGCACAATGCAGCAGGCTTTACTCGAGCTAGACAACTCGCACTCTTGCGAACTGCCCTCTACTACATTGCCCAGCGCACGCTGTGCATCGACACACAGCCCGTCGGTATCGATCACTGTCTCACGCGCACAGTCCGAATGATTAATAACTGAACCATCCCTATCTAGGCTATCTAGACTGGCGGAGAGCCGCACCGATCCCTGAACAATGCAGTTGTTCTCTCGTGAGCTACGGAGCTCGCCATCCCGAGAACTACTCTCAACTGCATCGTCCAGTTCGCACTTCACTTCTGCACGCAGATCTGGCTCTACATGGGTGCTCGCTTCTGTCTGGTCAGCAGTACCCTTTTCTTCGCTAGCAACCTCGCTAACATTACCAGCGACGCACACACGCGGTGACTGTGCCAATTTGTTCGCAGCTGGCCTAGCTGTCTCAACAGTCATCTGTTGGCACAGCACCTCGTCGCTCTCCTTGCGGCCTTTAACGGCCTCTGTTGCCACTAAGGCATCGTTAGCAGCTAGCTTTTTCCCTTCACTTATCAATCGGCAGCCAATCTCACAGGCACTAATCTTTTCGTCGGCTTCTGGCGAAAATCCGCTCGATGCTGCCTCATTCTTTCGCTCTGTACTACGTACAGAATTCTCAGACAGCCGTTGTCTCTGTGCCAATAACTGATCACAATACTGTATCTCTTTGATCAGTGCTGCCTTCTCTCTCTCATACTTTTGCTCACGCTCAAGCTTACGTTGATTCTCACGATCGTGAAGCTCACACCTAAGAGTAAGTTCTTGAAGCTCATGCTTTCGTTCATTCTCGCGTTCTTCACGCTTATGCTTACTCCTAAGCTCACGACGCTCTCGCAAACGTACACGACGCACACGCTCCCGTGGCTCCTGTATCACCTCCCAAGCAAGCTCAATGCTTTTGTCATCATTGCCACTATCATTAATCGCCTTTATGATAGCTGGCGTTTCCATCCGTTCGTCCGCCTCAACTCCCAAATCGTCGCACACCAACAAGTCTAACCTCGTCAACCTTCTAAGATCCATGGCAGCTGCCCCGACAGGTGGTTAAAACTGTTTTCCTTAATTAATTTGTGCAAACACACAATGCAACAAATTCCCGATTCCCAGAACTATCAAAATTGAACACACAACCTTTGAGTCTGGCGAATCATAAGGAAAAAAACCACGCGCTCACTTACGGTTGCAGCACCCTGCCATCCGGTTCATTTGTCCGCTGTTCCCGGCTCCTCCGGACTCCCTGGGTCGAAGGCTCGCTCCTTCTTCGCTACTCCCAGTTTCTTCGGACCTCTTTCGACGAAGGCTCTCTCTTCTTCGCTCTTCCCGGTTCCTTAGGGTCTCTCTCGACGAAGGTTGATCCGTAGCGCTGCCACCAGCTGATGCATTCGGAGGCGATCCTACCGCTGCCAACCAGATGTAGGGGTTGGAGGACGGGCGTCGCGATGGAAACCCAAACTTGGGAGGGATTTATTCTACATTATTTACAAGGAGGTGAGCGTCAGGTAACAGACGTACTGTCATTACGGGCCGGCAGCAACTCGGACGCTGCGGCCCGCGGCAAGAAGTTCGAGAGAGGAGAATCAGGGAATCAGGGCATGTCCCAGAATGCTCAGGTCTCTCTGGAAGGCTTCTTATACACCCTTCGTGCACTGTAAGTCACGTCATGTTTGACCAATGGGAGAGTCCGCTCCGATGACGCCACTTTCAGCCAATGGTAGGCGCCCGTGTCGCGGTGTCGCACCTGGCGGCTCTCTGCGGTCTTGCCTCGCAGACTGGCAATGCACTTCTAACGAGGAGAAGGGGAGGGCTGCTCATGCTCCATTGTCGGAGGCCCACCTGCTAATCCCGGCGGCGCACGAACTTGTTGGCACGTGAACTTGTTGCCTTAAACTTGTTTGCTCGGCCGCTCCTCTGGAATGTGCTTTTCCTGCTTCTGCATTCCTCAATTAGCTGTGCTGCGTTTCGAAGTGGTTTGGGGAACTCGAAGTAATCGCAGGAAACAGCTCCATATCTAACAATCCCAAAGCCAACCGGCCCACTGATTTTTGGCTAACTTCCACCCCCAACAAGATACACAATTTTAAGCACAGAATGTCATTTTCAGATGTCAGCGCTGGCACCTTCACTCCTTTCCAGATTCCACGTGCCACGTGATATTTATTGTGGCCCCGAAGTGCTCTATGTTTCATTATTGCTGCATTACGCTTAACCATGCGAAACTTAAGTCAACCCACACGCACACTTGCCAGCGCGCGCTCACTCCTGGCTGCTCCTGGTTAGATGCCTTGGCAGACTTATTGATAACGCTTCAAAATCTGCAAGTTGGATGTGGCTACTATCCATCGGTCGAGCTGGTGAAGGACAAAGATGGTCTGCACCATGTAGCATAGTCAGACTGGGGCATATGAGCACCACGTTACCTGTCCATGACAATGATTCTTCCTGTTTACTACTATAAGGTCCTGTTCATTGCACAGATCCAGTATTAGAGAACCACTGCAATCAGTATATACATCTAAATCTAAATCCTTCATGTATGCATTTATATCTCCTACTAATATCCCCCAGCCCAATTCTTTGAACTGATTAATATCGCTTCTAATGCAATCTATCAATTCTTTATTCTTATGTCTGCTATCACTACCTGTCCATAGACAAGCTACTCCAAGCCAGGTCCAAGCCTTCCCATGTGCCGCTAATCCATAAATGCCCTTTACATGTCTCTTTTATCCTTTGCCACTTCATAACTTGTCCAATTAGCATGCATACACCTCCGCCTTTCCTTGATCCATGTCATTCTGTTCCTCCCCTCCCATGCAAAATTGTCAATAACAGGCGGCTGCTTCAAATCCCGCAGATGCGTTTCAGTCAAGGTGTACATGCTAATAGCTTCCATCATTCAGTTGAGTTTGAATTTTCAGCCGTTTTTCCTGCCTGCAACCAACCTGCATGTTTATGTAAAAAATTTTACAGTTTCTATTCTTATTCTTTGTGCATCTTTTCTTAACTCTTTGTGGTCTAATTATGCCCCTGGCTAGTGTGTCGCTACAATCAAAATTTGATCTTCCTGCCCGGTTGCCTGGGGACACCTAAAAGAGCTACTGCCTGCACCACAAATCAACATCCAAGTGGTGTTGCTACACTATCGCTAAAATGTATCCCGTCACACACACAAAAGCCTTCGCAGCCTGCTTGGTGCACTTCTTATTCATTGTCTTAGCTAGTGTCCAAATTTCCCTGTTTACTGCAAGCACTGCCTTTTATGATGAGGAGGATTTATTGGCATCCACATTGATATGGGCTGGTGACAGTGATGGAAACACAAAAAATACAGGTCTGCTTGATTTATTCAGGTATGTAATATACATGTTTTTAATTACAGCAATTTTTATGCATCTCCATAATCTAATTTTAATTCTTCAAGATTCTCCATCTACCTAGTACCACTACCTATGCTGATGATGATTTATTGGCATCCCCTTTGAAATGGTGCGGGGACAATGACAATGGATGGATGGATGTTATGAGCGTCCCCTTTGGAATGGGGCAGTGGGTTGTGCCACCAAGCTCTTGCTATTATACTGCCTAATGGCCTACCTAGGTTAAACAACAACAACAACAACAACAACAACAACAACAATAATAATAATAATAATAATAAAAGAACTCCCACAACCAAATTTTCTAATCCCCTATTGTGAACTGTCCCTTTGTACTTTCCGTTTTTTTTTTTTCATTTCCCTACTTCCACCAATCCTCCAATCGCCTCTTACTAATCCCTATTGCGAACATGTTTACTTTTCCACTGCTTTCACTGAACCCAAGGGCTTCAAGGAAGCCAGTGGTGCCTAAATCGACCGCTGGGTAGACGTCTTCACATTCTAATAAAAGATGCTCCATAGTTTCCCTACATTTACCGCAGAGAGCACATGCTTCTTCTTCCTTCTTACATCTCGCTTTATAGGTATCTCGCTATCTTTCTTTACATCTCGCTTGTAGGTATAGGTATTATATATAGGCATCCCAATCTCGCTTCGAAAAGTAATGAGCTTCCTTTTGAGTTATCATAAATTGTTTATTTTCCGATTTTGTTTTTTCCTCTTAAGTAGTTACTCATGGCAGGTTTCTTTTCCATTGCCGCCACCCATGAGATTATATCAGCCTCTCCAACCTTCTGCTTGACGTTCTTCGTCGCTGTGTTGCCCACCCTACAGGCCTCATACTTGCTGGCAAGTTTCCTAGCTCTCTTCCTCCACAGTGAATCAGTTTTTCCTGTACAGATACCTGAACACTCTCCCAGCCCATTTACTTTCTTCCATATTCCTCAGCCGTTCATACTCAATTTCACTGCGAACTTCCCTCACTTCAAAACTAGTCCAGCCCATATCCCCCTGCACAGCTTCATTTGCAGTCTTCCCGTGAGCGCCCAATGCAAGGTGACCCACTGACCGTTGGTTCACATCGAGTCCTGATTGTACCCCTGATTTAAAGCAAACAACCGCATTTCCAAAAGTAAGTCCTGGAACCATTGCACCTTTCCACATAACTCTGAGCACCTCGTACCTATTGTATCCCTATAGCGCTCTGTGCTCCATTATGGCTGCATTTCTCTTCCCCTTTACTGTTATGGTTTTTTCCTGTGTTTCCATATATCTATTGCCTTCGTTTATCCATATACCAAGGTATTTATATTTTGTTACCCAAGGTATTTCCTGGCCCTGTATCGCCACTGTCTGTTCACTGTTTTCATTGAATACCATAACACATGATTTTCTAACACTAAATTTAAAACCTAAATTGTTGCCTTCCTGTCCACAGATATTAGCCAGACATTGCAAATCACTTTGCTTGTTAGCTAGCAACACAATATTGTCCACATAAAATAATCCTGGAAGCTGCTGCTCTACTACTGCACCCGCCTGTTTGTATGAGAGATTAAAGACGATATTACTTCCTTCTAGCGCCCCCTCCATCCTCACCATGTACATCATAAACAGCAGTGGGGATAAAGGGCACCCCTGCCTCAGTCCCTTGTTGATATGAACTTTCTCCTCACTCCTCATCCCTTCCCATTCAACGCAAACGGTATTTTCTAGGTAAATCTCTCTCAAAAGCTGTAGACAATCGTCACCTAAGCCTTCCCCTTCCAGAATATCCCACAAAATGTTGCAGTCTACGTTGTCATACACTCCTGTAATGTCTAAAAAGGCCACATACAATGGTCTGCTTTCTACTTTTGATATTTCAATACACTGAGTAAGAACAAATAAGTTATCATCTAAATGCCTACCTATTCTGAAGCCATTCTGAAGCTCTCCCAAAATGCCATTATTCTCTGCCCATGCTTGAAGCTTTAATTTGACTGCCTGCACTGCTAGCCTGTATATTACCGATGTAATGGTCAACGGTCTATACGAGTGAATTCTGTCTTTCTCCCCCTCACCTTTATAAATTAAATTCATTCTACTTTGTCGCCAACTGTCTGGTATTCGTCTATCTTTTAAAGTTTTTTCCAGTGCTTTCACCAGAGCTTCCTTCATTTACCAGCCTAATGGGAACCTCGTCTAGCACTGTGGCTATGTGCTTAGAAATTTTCTCTTCCGCTCTCTTCCAGTTTAAATTTGTCAGCACCAACTCCTTTTCCACTTGGGTCTCCTTCATGCTCTTTTTTTCTTCAAATACAACCTCGTCATTGCCTTGGTAAGATTTGGATGTAATTTATCGCCGCTTCTCTTTCCAGTCTGTTTTCATCTTCGTCTAGGATATGTTGTTGTATTGTTGTTGACTTCCTGCCTAATAATTTTATGTGGTTCCAAAATATTCTAGGTGCGGCCTTCTTTTTCTCACGTAATTCTGACAACCAACGTTTACTTTCACCTTTTAATTTTGCTTGCACCAGTATTTGAACCACAGACTTCTTCTCCCGGTATATTTCCCATTTACTGTTTACTTCATCCTGTGCCAACTGCACCTTCTTTGCCTGCTTGTGCTCTCGGGATGCTTTCTGTCGTTCGGCGATCGCTTCTCGTATATATCTCCCTGTTCCACCACCTTTTTGGTTTCTATTTTCCTTTCCAACGAATATGTTGTTTCTCTTTCCGTATTTCTGTCGTTATTACACTTAGATGCTCACTATATTCCCACTCTTTATTTGGCCATTTGCCAAGTTCTTCCTCGACTCTAGTGACTATATTTGTTGTTTGTTCAACGTTCGAATTTGGACTCGCCATTTAGCACTCCTTGCTCTCATTCCCAACTACATATCCTATATTCAAAATGATGCACTTATGGTCACTCCCTGTGTTGCTATACCCTTCCTCATCAGTGACCATTTCTCTCAACTTATCGTCAATTCCTTCTGTCATCAGACAGTAAATGGTTGATTGCCACTTTCCCACTTCCTACATGATCTGCCCATCACACTTAGGCTCTGTATTCACGATAACGAGGTTATGTTGCTCACAAATGTCTAGCATTGACTTCCCATTGTTGTCAGTATAGCCATCTAAATCCTGTATGTGGGCATTCATGTCACCTAATAGGATAATTTCAGCACCATTCCCGAAACCCTTAATATGAGCGCTTATGCATTCAACTAACTCTTTATTCTTCTCTGTGCAATTATTTCCGGTCCACAAGTACGTAATGCTCAGCCAAGTTTTTTTTCCGACTCATTGTACCTGATAACTTTTAGCAAAAACTGATACGCACAGGATCCAAATCCTCAAAATGTCGCAAAGCAACTCTCACCACTGTTTCAAAAGCAATCAATGCCACGGAGACCCAAGGTATGACACGCTCTCGCACGCGCTCAACCACTCGGCCATGCTCACACTTTCATACCAGAACACGCACAGTAAAACCACTAACAGCTATCAGTCTTGCTATTTCCAAGCTACCATTTAAAGGCTAGAAACACTCAACGTCCCACCAGGCTGCACGTGTTGAAGCACGTGGTGCGAAAGGACGTTCTAACCATCCTGCAAAACCAAATGTACATGAAACACACCCGTGCCCACGAAATACGAGAGACAAAAAAAAAACACACAAAAAGAAAACCACCCAATCACTATTAAGTAACAAAAAAATCAGCAAATCAAAAACAGAATCAAGCTCAAAGTATGCACAAAAACTTATGATTTCGTCGCCACTACAGAGCCCCAAAAAGCACATCCATTCGCCACAAAATCTCGCGTGCGTCTCTCACAAGGCAATGACAAGGCAATGACAAGGGCTGCCATCTAGTGTCAAAAGCTATTACTACAAGGAGGCTGACTGATATACTCATTATTGGTTCACACAGCTAGGGATTTACTTCTGATGTTGGCTATGCTCACCTGCGGTATTCATCATGTTGACCATACTCATCCGAACTCTTAATTATTCCACACTCACCTTGTCCTAAAGGCTCCACAGGCCGAGGTTCGGCAGGCCGCAGCATCTCCTCTGTAGGTCGCCACTCGCTGGGGGCCTGCCACAATACAACACATACCTTCAGCAAGAGCAGCCATTGGAACGATCACTGCATCAAGCTTACCTCGGGTAGAGCCATAAACCCTGGAGAACTCTCACGTTCATCAGGTTCCTCCTACAAAGCAGAAACATAACATCCCCACATGCCATCAGTAAAGTCTGTGCACCCAAACGCTTTTGCAACGTCCCCATGAGAAAACAGTGCAGGAAACCTGAACATAAGGAAATTATATATTTACATGAAAAAAAAGGCTAACGTGTCCTGCACTGAGGCCATCTGTTTCAATAAAAGGAAACAATCAAAGACTACGACTTGTGTGCTTTTAGGTACGTGCAGCCCTTAATAATTCAAGCAGACAATTATTTCTAATAACGGTGTCACCAATTGTGAGCGTCCTGGCTTTTACTCTACGTCCGTGTTGCCCTGCATCATTCCTTCCCGAACGATGAGCCCATAAGCCCGAGCTGGCACTTTAGTCGGTTAAGGTGCTCAAGGGATTCTGTTATTTCAATAAACCATTTTTCTCATTTGCTAGTACCCTTCTGTACAATCCACATTTGCACAACAAATGGTGACACCAGCCATCATTTAAATGAAGATCAAGTGCTGGGATTTGTCTCTTATGGTTTTAGCATATGAGAGCCCCATCTACATGCATATATCATAATCCAAGCAAACTGTGCTTGTACACGCCGTTTGCTACAATGATGACTATGCCGCAATTAGCTTGGCAGACTGCCTCGCAGGAGAGCTAGCTGTACAATTATGAAAAGGGTCCGTAGACCAGTCTTGTGATGAGTTTCACAAAACTGATATTACTCTAAAGAGTGCCGGCAGTGGCAGTCCTTAGTGAACTGATGGGCAACTATGGTTGGAAGCATATGCATCAAGCATGCAACAAACTGAATTAGCGCATAGGCATACGTTATGCAATGACATCAGCAAACAGACACTGTTGGGAAACACAAGTTGGCGCACAGATATACTTTATGCAATGACATCAGCAAACAGTTACACACTGTTGAGGAATGCAAGTTACCCGCCGTGGTTGCGCTTAGTGGCTTTCGTGTTGTGGTGCTAAGCACGAGGTTGTGGGATCAAATCCCTGCCATGGCGGCCCCATTTAGATGGGGCGAAATGCAAAAACACCCGTGATACTTAGATTTAGGTGCAAGTTAAAGAATCCCAGGTGGTCAAAATTAATCCTGTGTCCTCCATTATGGCATGCCTCATAATCAGATCGTAGTTTTGGCACATAAAACACCATCATTAATTTTTTTTTTAAGTTCAACGCAAGAAGTTACAAACACCACGTTAATAAAGACCAACATGGTCGCTAACCCAAGTTATGCGCACTGACAGCTAGACGTGCAGCGGAACCAGCAATGAAAGATAGTATGGAATAGAGGCATAAGCACCTGTGTTGTGTTCTTCCTTCAATCCTCATCTTTTGTGCTGTGCAAACATATTGATATGGAATACAACTGTTATTACAAGTTGGGGATAAATACTATTTCTGGATGGCACTGGCCTGTAAATGTAAATTAGAACCGCAAGTTTCATTACAAATTTTAGTTTTTTAACTGGTTGAAGTACTTAGGAATCAATATACTGGGGGAAAATGATGACCCCGTTGGGTCAATAAGCAAATAATTCTGCTCTGTTAGTTTTGTGTTCTGCTAGTCTGACGAAAATGTAACATAACATACTGAACGCGTTCACGAGCACTACTGCGCAGTTTGCAATGCACGCGAGTTCACAGCGGAAACGACGATAAATTAAGGACGAGCGATAGGTACTGCAGCACGCTCTTAGGGAGTGTGAAGTCGGACCTCTTAACTTTTGTTGGCTACAATTGATGCTGCAAAGAGGCAAACAAATTAACAAGTTTTACACGGTAACGAACAAAGGACTCTTCCCATTGAAACAATTGAAGTGAAACCAGCAAACCAGCTCGACAGGTCTTTTAGAGACGCACTCTTGCGCTGTTCATTTCCATGGTGAATTTGCAGTCCCACATATTCGCGTTACCGCAAGGTACAGAAGTAGTAGCGTACTGTCAGGACGCTGCCACCGAAAGAAACTGGCGAATGTGTATACCGTGTCGCTCGCTTGGTCTGGGTCTTGAGGGAGCAGCTGGTAGCCGCCTCCGTCGACGCTGTCTCCGTCGCCAAATTCCGAATCAGAATCGGACGAGCCCTGCTGGTTCATGTGATAAGCGGGAACGGCGAGCCCACCGTCGTCACCCGAGTTGTCCGGCTCCGGCAAGTCGTTGTTCGGGAGCACCATTGCCTGCGCGTCGGCGGCGCCGGTTTCGCTTCAACCAGTTTCAACTGCTGATCGCCGCTTAGCTTCCGGAATTTTGTAGGGGTGCCACGAGCACGTCGCCGCAGCACACTAGCGCGAATTGCTCATAATGCTACTACATTGATGTGCGTCCCTAAGTTATTTAAATACGAATGACAACACACACATCATTACACATGACCAACGGAGCCGTCCCTCGCATAGAATAAAGAACCAACAGAATTAGACGTCCTCGTCCGAGAGGCATACTAAACTATTTTAAGCATAACGCAAGCAAACTTTTTTTAATGTTCTTTTTTTTGCAGGTAATGCTACTTTACGTTTATTTTATACTTTAAGCAAACAAGCGTGCTGTAATTAAACAGCGCTTTACAACTGATGGTTGCGTGATCCTTGGTTTTAATCAATCAAACCACAGAAACAAAATTGGCACATTTACCAAAGTGCAAATCGTTGACTAAAATACACAGATTTTGTTTTCTAACAACGGTTATAGAAGAAAGTGAGGTCAGAGTCGACACCAACGGCAGTAGCGGACAGTGGCGCCAGCTGCGAGTGGTGTTGTCCCATCGTGTTATTGTGCAAGTCGCAGACCGAGCTGTTCCTTGGAGGAGGAAAGTAATCGCGCCTGGCAGCTAGGTGTTGTTCCGAACGGCTAGTCGTCGTTACCTGCGGGGGCTGACTTCGTGGCAGGGAGGAGTATCTTGTCTGGCCGGTTGCGAAGACGACGAGGCGTGATTCTGGAGCGAGCAGATGTCATCGGCAGCCAGCGCACCTGAGCTCAGGTGATGAGCACCTAGGAGGAATTCTCGGCCGTGCTGGAGGAGCCAAACGGTACAAGGACGTAAGTGCAGCCGCCTGTCTTTCCTCTTCTCCGCTGGGGTGCGATGCGTGGTCCGATCTGTCCCGCCTGGCCTCGCCAGTCACGATTTGCGTAGTCCCTCCGCACAGCTCGGGCGTCTTCAGCGTCGCTGCAGCACTTACACCACGCAGGGACGCGATGGTCGAGCGGATCGAGAGCGGCCGACCGGTGCAGATCCTGCGCACCAAGGATGACCACAGCTTCGAGCTGGACGAGGATGCTCTCGGCCGCATCCTGCTGGCCGACCATTTGAAAGACAAGCCCGTCGTGGTGGTTTCGGTGGCAGGCGCCTTCCGCAAGGGCAAATCCTTTCTGCTGGACTTCTTCCTGCGCTACATGAGCAATCAGGGACAGACGGACTGGCTTGGCGACCCGAATGCCCCGCTCAAGGGCTTCACCTGGCGCGGCGGCTGCGAGCGTGACACCACGGGCATCCTCGTATGGGATGAGGTGTTCCTGGTGAGCCCCGGTTGGCCGAGCGGCTCTCTGTGGACGCGACCTGACGTGTGGTCTGATCGCTCGCGTGCAGGTGACCACGTCGCAGGGCCAGCAGCTGGCCGTACTGTTCATGGACACTCAGGGAGCGTTCGACTCGCAGTCGACGGTCAAGGACTGCGCAACCATCTTCGCCCTGAGCACCATGACCAGCTCAGTGCAGGTCTACAACCTCTCGCAGAACATTCAGGAGGATGACTTGCAACACCTGCAGCTGTTCACCGAATATGGCAGGTTGGCTCAGCAGGTATGTGTAGGTCTGACAGTGACAGCTCAAAGCACCTTGAGGTGGCTGCACAAATTATTGATTGCTCACTTCACTGTATCTGATCTTACAGGACATGAGTGAAAAGCCCTTCCAGAAGCTTCTATTTTTAGTGCGGGACTGGAGTTACCCGTACGATGCAAATTACGGTGCAGAAGGCGGCCGTGCCATCTTGGAAAGGCGGTTGCAGATCTCCGACAGGCAACATCAAGAGTTGCAACAGCTACGGAGGCATATCCGGTCGTGTTTCTCAGAGATTGGCTGCTTCCTTATGCCACACCCCGGACTGAAGGTAAATTCTTGCCCATTCCTATACAACACTTGGCAGCTTGAACGGGTCTTCTACGCAGGTTGCAACTGCAGCCTCATTTGATGGTCGCCTTTCTGACATCGAAGAGGACTTCAAGAAGCATCTGCTGGAGCTTGTGCCCTCACTACTCGCATCAGACAACCTGCTGGTGAAAGAGATCAATGGCCAAAAGATCTCCTGCCAGGAGTTGATGGCATACTTTAAGGTAGGCGGACCAGTTACTCTTCCTTTCTCAGTGAATGTCACAGTTCACTTGTTCTTGCAGGTGTATGTGAACATATTCAAAGGGGACGAGTTGCCTGAGCCCAAGTCGATGCTTGAGGTGAGTGACCATAATTAACCTTGAACAGCATGCCGTAGTATGGTATTTACTTTCAGGCAACTGCTGAGGCGAACAACTTGGCAGCTGTGGCCACAGCTAAGGACAAGTACGCCAGTGGCATGGAGCAGGTGAGTAGCTAGGTCCAGTCATTGTTTCAGACTAAGATTACTAGAGAGAAAACTGGCACTGCAGCCATTCAGCCACGATGGGACTGACAGTAGGACATGTGGATTTTTCTGTGATTTGGCCTAGCTTGGCTGAGAAAGCGTGCGGCTTTTTAAAATAATTTCCAGTAGTTAAGCTGTCACGCGTGATAACTGCACAGATGTCTTCAGAATGTTCACAACTAATACATTTTATCATCCAATTAACTAAGAGCTGAGTGTGTGTGTTGCTAGATCTAGACGACATTGGGGCTGTAACACTCAGCATGGTTGATTAATATTGGTACAAAAATGAAAATGAGAAGTTTATTTGTAATGTTAAAACACAAATGGGATAGTGGTACAAACCAGAGGCTAATGAAGGAGGCAAGTCATTGCTATATGACAAATAAGCCATGATAGATTAGGTTAAATCAAGAAATTAGAATGTTGTTTGCAGCCAAAAGGACGAGGTTAAAACAGACCCTCGCACTGCCCATGATTTCCACATTGGACGAAGCACTGTACTGGTGGTTCAAACACACACTAGTGCCACATTTTCCTCTAGTATTATTAGACAGTTTTAGCTTGTCCATATATGTATTTCTCTTTATGGACTACCTGGTTACCATACACTTGAATGGGAGTAGCAATGCTACTAGCGACACCTTGTGACACTTTGTTCAACCACAGAGCATTAGAAATGTTTCTGTTATGTGGGTCTTCTCGCCAAAGGAAAACTAAGAGAGGACTACATGTTGATGATTACATTGCTGCCAGCACTTTTCACAAGCAAATAAGTAAAAGATGGTTAGTTACTTCACTAATAGCTCTGTGTCCTCTTTGGTTAAACCCTGTGCCATTTGATGGCGTCATGAACCTGGCTTCTCATGTTTATGTCTCCGGTAATCTGGTGTGCCATGAATGATAATATGTATATGGTCAAGCTAAATCTCTCGGGTAGCATCAACTCTCAATGCTGCTTGCGGTCAAAGTTGGGGTGGCAGTTTCTGCATGATGCAAACAATGGTTGATAATTGCAGCTGTGTGGTGGAGACCAGCCCTACCTCAGCCCCCAGGTGCTGGAGAGCCATCACCTACGGCTGCGCGAGTCCGCGAGGGAGCTGTTCTCCAGTACGCGCAAGATGGGTGGCGAGGAGTTCTCCCAGCAGTACCTGGAACGACTCACTGAGGCAGGCTTCCTTCCATTATTATCTCATACAGAAGCTGCAAACAGGGGCGTGTCGAAAGGCCGCCACCGTGCAAGACACAGTAGGTCTCTCCCGTTTCTCTTTGTTCGGCGCTCGATGGCTGAGTGTCGTGCTCACTGTTGTCCGTTGCTGCTCAAGGCCTGCATCATGTTCCCTGCAAACGAAAGGCATGGCACAAAACAAGCTTGCATGGCTGGCAGATTGGAGGCGGCCTACAGCAGTAAACCAGAAGGTGATACTTAGTGATATCAGTTGGAGCTAGGAAACAAGGTTACAACTGTATTTGTGTTTTCGCAGCAGTCACTGAATCTGTGGAGATCATTAAATGGGTAACAGCCACTGGTAAACCACACATAAAGCTAAGGAGTGTTTGGAAAGGACAGCACTGTGCACATAATTCGTTTAATGACTAAGATTCAAAACTTCATGGAGCAGCATTGATTCAGTGGTCACAAGAGTACACTAGGAGCTAGTGCTTGTGAAAGGCAGAATGCTCAGAGTTCATTTCCTGCTGACCAGGCTTATGCGGTAACATTTTCCGGCACAGCAAAATGAAACTAGAAGGGCCATGCCCATTTGGTTTATACAAAGGTTGCATTCATTTGTGCATTTCTTATTGGCAGTTCCCCAGAGACGTGTTCAGTGAATGTCACACAATGCTAAGAAATGTTCTGTAAAATCAGCTCAGCTATGTTGCTCGTGTGAAATTTTGCTACATTGCAAGAACTCGCTACATGGTGGATGGCAGCTGCTAGCCCTGCAGATGTATTAGTAGAAATCTTTGCTCATTATTGTTTTTGAGTGTTCCTCGAATTGTTGAAGTATAAAAAGTTAAATGAGTTGCCACTGATTTACCATAGACAGCTTTTTAGAATAAGACGTGTTAAGAAAATAGGCACAACACACTACCATCTGATAGGCCGGTCTTTTAACAGTTTGGTAAAAGGCATGTGATGGTCTATGGTGACCAGTTGCAAAGTGTCATTAGCCATAATGTGCATGTTGTCCTGTTCTACAGTTGCCTCTCAACTCTGTGCTAAAGGCAAGCTAGTGTTTGAGGGTTGTTGCTTAGAAAGCAGTTGCATAGTCATCAACCTACCTGTCATTTTGCATCATTTTGCACAAACAGGGGCTCTTTCTCTGTCTCTCTCTTTTCTTTAACAGGCGCTGAAATAACTCATTTCTTGTTGCATGAGGCTAACATAAAAAAATCAGAGGTGATGTTGACAACGCTTTGCATACACCATAACGCAATTGTAGCATGAAAAAGTGCTACCCAAGCTGCTGACTTTCGAATGTTATGCCAACAAGAGCCAGATGAAACGTACTCTTCTGACTAAACTGTTGGCTCATTTTCTCTCATAAATTGCACAGGGGTGTTGGTACTTTGCAGTGAAGGCTAATACTATCCCCTTTGATGCAGTACTGACCTGTTTCATTTGGAATGAGCCAGAATTATTCATTGCCTGCAACAGTGCAGTAAGGAAAATAATTTTTAACAAAAAGAAACGGCACTGCCTTTGTCATTGGAGGAGATAGGGCGCCACTGTTCCTTTCACTGAGAAAATTACTTTTCCAATCTGGCTTTGATGCCAGCATGTTCATCTCATTTATTTTGTGTGAAACAGGCAAGTACTGCTTCTAGGCATGGTGCTTAAGAAAATGCACTGTGATATGCCACTGCTATATGAAATTGGAGAAGACCCACCATTGTGGCATAGCGGCTATGGTGTTGCACTGCTAATCTCGGCTGCGGCGACTGCATTTTGATGGGGACGAAATGCAAAAATGCCTGTGTGGACAAACCCCATGAGGACAAAATTATTCCTAAAAGTTATTGTTGCTGTTGATTGTAACAAACCGACTGATAATGAAAAAGAACGTGTGTGACAGTTTCGCTCCTGCTACTTGTTTGCATAATTCCAGGTTGATGTCCTGTTGTTCAGTGACCAATTAAAACCTACTTGTTTTGTTAATCCTTCTAATTGGCAAGGCCATTCTTTAAGGTGTGCCTTTATCTGTGTGGTCAGTGGGGTGGACTAGCTTAACCTCTTTTCATACAATGTGGAAATCTTGCCAATCATGGTTGACTGCACTAGTGACAAACTTGCCCTTTTTTGTGCTACGAGACACATGTCGCATTCCAGCTGTAATACTACATTGGTCAGTTTGCTTCCATTTAGTTTCTGATACAAGATCATGACAAGTGTCCTGTTCGGTGGCACTTTACAAGTTTGCCTTCGATTGCATTATGTTGGCTCTGAATGAAAGCTGCGAGGGACTAATGGTTCATAATGTTAACACAGTCCTTGACTTCCTTTGTGATTAAAAAAGGATTCGCAGATGGTTTAATAAAACTTGCTTGAGCTAGTTGTTTCACAGTGATAACAAAAAAATCATAGTGCAAGAAAGACAAAGACATGGCAGACACAAGGCGCACCGTGTCCGCATCTTTTTCCGCTATGGTTTTTAATTCAGAGGAGCTGGCCACAATCTGCAAGCATACATCTCCGCTGTGTAAGAAGGTTTGGCTAACGTACTTGTGCATGTCCATTGCACGTGCATGGTGCTTTTGCAGGAGATTGACCAGACCTTTCAGAACTTTGCCAAGCACAACGAGGGCAAGAACATCTTTGCGGCGGCACGCACACCGGCCACCCTGTTTGCCGTTGTGCTGGCCTTCTACTTTACATCGGGTGCATTTGGCCTGCTCGGCCTGTACGCGTTCTCCAACTTCTGCAACTTGCTCATGGGCCTCTCCCTCATCAGCCTCTGCCTTTGGGGCTATGTGCGATACAGTGGCGACATGCACGAGGTTGGCGCTCAAATCGACACCATCGCAAATATAATCTGGGCCAGCGTGAGTGATCTTCTCACACTTTCTCCAATAAATCTGCGAATTAATCTATTGCAAAGGCACCCACAGAAGTTAGAAACACAATACAAAGTGAAGCTGCTATCCTGTCTGTTTTGTGGATTCTCTGCTGCGTGAAAAAAAGATGCTTGGATGTCATAGTTAAAACGGTGCAGGATGGACATTACAAAAGCTGAACGCATAAGCAGACACGTAAAAGTGCTTCTTTGTGTTGTCTATGTGTCTGCTTGCTGCATCATCTGTTTGCACATTCACATTTTACAGTTTTACAGTGCCGGACCAGCTTGTGAAATTTCTGAGGACAGACATAAAGGGCTGATGTGTGTGTCCCTGTTGAAGTGTGCCGCTTTGACTAGGTCATGAATAACCAACTAGCCCACCAGTATCGGTTAATCTTATCATATGTCAGATATGCTTGTCTACACTCCCCTAAGAACGTTAAGAGCGAAAGGGATGTGGGTGGACAGGTTGTGTGTAGTAGCAAAACATTTTGTACATTATGTGCTTTTGCTCTTGCTGCCACGAGTCTGCAAGCTTTCATTCCTGTTTCAGCATGCCTATGGAGCTGCCAGAGATGACACTTGCTTTGCCAATGCAAACAAGGAGGATTGGAGTGAGCCTTGCATATTTAGAGAAAGGCACACAAGGGGAAGATAGTAGATAAGGGCACACACACACTTACAGAATCGTCTCTTATCTCTCAGCCCTTGTCCAGTCTCTGTGCCATTTCTCCCATGGTAGATTTAGCTGCCAACTGCCATCACAGGCGCACCTAGCTTGAATTGTCAGCTGGTGGGTTGTCAGCGAAGCTTTGCAGTGTGAAGCGATTTGGTATGTGGTGGCACATTGACCAAATTGGACTAATGGCTGTTAGTAACGCAGCAGTGGCCTCTTTCTCTGAAATTCCTACTTGAGAAGTTCTAGGCAGGGCAAATACCTCAGAGGGCAACTGCTGTGTTAATATGAATTAAAGCATGACACTTGTCTGAGAATACACACTCCTTCTTTTGGTAATTCTACATTCAGTCATTCAGTCAGTAATTCTAGTCATTCTACATGCATGAAAGCTAAGCAATTGTTGGCAGTTGAAAGGAGTTGTACATTGTGTTAAAAAAAAATGAGAATTTCATGTGTGTAATGCTGCAGGCCTTTCCAGTTGGGAAAGCTTTAAATACTTGAAAACTAACTAAAATGTGACATTGCATAACAATGACAAAATATGTGAGAGCTTGGACACTGAAGGAAGTAGTAAATGGAAGATGAGCTTCTCACTTTAATTTTCTTTGTGATTAAGTCTCTTCCTTCCTTTTTATTTAACTCTGAAAGAGTAAAACTGATTGTTTCCTTTTAGTGTTTACTTTTAGCCTACAGCTCTCACTTTTGATCAAATGCCGGAGGAGTGATTGATAATAGCACATTGTCTGTGCACGTGTTTCAGCTGCTCAAGCCCCTGTACAAGACTGTGATGCAGGACCGGGTGCTCCCACCGCACCTCACAGGGGGTGCGGGAGAGGGCACACGGGCCCCGCCCCCCAACGGCCGGCTCAAGGCCAACTGAGCCAAAGTCGTCAACTCCTTGCCAAGACTCAACCACCACCACCACCACCTAAGTGCCTTGTTGTGGGCTTCTCCATTTCTCTTTCTTTGTACCGTTATGGAGGAATAAAAGGCCCTGTTGTGCACTCGCTGCCCCTCCCTTCCCTCCTGGCCGCCCTGGTGTTGGACTTCTCTAAACGGGTGATTACCTGCATTTTTATCGCCATGGGTAACTGCATGGCTTTTTTGATACAGATACAGATCAATTTCTTTTAAATTTAACTGTGGCAATTAACACCCCAAAAGTGCACAGCGAGTTATGACAGTTGCCGTAGTCAAGGGCTCCAGGATTAATTTTGACTACTTGTGGTTCTTTAACATGCACCTGAATTTACATATACGAGCATCCTTGCATGTTGTTCATCAATATGCAAGCTTGTGTCTGCAGCAGGCAATTTTCCACAGCCACTGTAGTGAAAGAACAAAATAAGCAAGTTGAAACAGCACGAAGAGACGACAAAGATTTCATTTGTCCCCATCTTTTCACGCTATTTAAACGTGCAGTATGGTGCACCTACCTGCCCAAACAGACATACCTACTCCTCGACCAAAATAAGCCTCATGGCAATCGACTTAAGTTAAACTGAAATTATTCAACACTATGCTTTATTAAAAAAGTATCGGAATATTGGTTGGCCCACTATGTTTGCAGTACATCTTGAAACTGCGTAAAGGTCCCATGCAACACTTGAGAACGTGGTATATACCGTTTGCTTTGCCACTTGACAATGCTGTCATGAGCATCTGAGCAAAGTATTATCTGCACGTGCTACTGAGAGCCAAGATATCAAAGGTCTGGCCCTTTCCTCCAGCTTTTCAATATCCCATATGTGTCAAGTGATTGGGCTAATTGGTGATCCATGATGTAACTTCCTAGTGCAGAAACAATCTGTATCAATATCCTTGCCACATGTATTCCTTACGCTTATGCAGGAGTGTAAGTATAAAGTATACCGCCGAATTGATTTTTTTTTTAATGTCGCCACTCTACAGTTCCTCCATCAGAAGCAAAGCTGAAGAAATGTCATCAATGGATGGATGGATGGAAGGTAGGAGCGTCCCCTTTGAAACGGGGCGATGGCAGTTGCCACCATGCTCAGATTTTTATTTTGCCTTTTTTTTATCTGTGTTGTGTGTTATTGGATTTCTCGATTTTCTTTAAATACGTCTTCCTACCCTTTTAACCTTATGTCACCTTTCTGCTTTTGAGCCACCAATCCTCCAATCGCCTTTTGCTAATTTCCACCGCACATTTATTTACATGACTATCATTATCTCTGAACCCTAGGGCCTCGGGAAGGGTGACTGTGGCCGCATCGACATCGGGATTGATACCATCACATTTTGCATTGCATCATATTTTGCAATTGCATCACCAATTGTACAGCAATGCTACCTGGTGGCAAAGAGCAATACTAATGTGCTGATAACATGGCTTTCAGGTGGTGTGATGAAGGGTTGCACCACATCATACTGAAGTCGGCCTATATGAAAGCTCAGTGTGTTGATTGCCAAAGCATCGTTGCTCTAGGGACAATAGCACAGCTTCGACTTCAATTTAAACTGTACAAAGGTCGGGAAGGCTGGCATTAGCTTAGCAGCAGCATTTGATGATGGTGGCTTCAGTCATTCAAGGTGCATTAAAACAAACTATTCTTGGAAAATATTTGTGAGGAGGGGGCTCCTTATTACCGACATTCCACACATTAATGCAAAGTGACATGTAAGCCAAGAAACACGCATCTAATTATCCAATAAGTGTAATAGGAAGCAACAAGAACATGGCATCATGGAATAAACGTCATATGAAAGTAGATTATCTAGTTTAAATTAAGATAAATATATGGAAATGTGTGCAACAGATTGTTGGAGGCCCCTTTAACAGAATGAGTGCTGAACAGAATGACAGAATGAATGAATGAAAGCAGAGTGGTACGCCTTACACAAATGGGACCAATGGCATATTCTTTGTAGTTTTCTTAAGTGACTGTTCTTGAAGTGTGATTGGCTTGCTAATTAGTCACATCTTATGAAGCAAAATTATAAATATTCATTTTTATAGCCGAAAGCATTTGTGAAAAGTTGTAGACTGTGCTCAAGAACACTCAATACAGTTGTTTTCATGATGTTATCTTTTACATGGTTCTGTTTTCTGGGCTCTGCAGAAAACCCACAATACACGAAACGTACGTGATTAACGCACATTTTTGCATTTGGATTGCAGTGCTCTAAATGGTGTTTCCAAATACTGATGCTCAACTTCCTGTCAAAATATGACGAGTGCGTTTGCATCCACCTACACTGCTGACCTATGCCTTAATTAGGATCGTGGTGGATTCTAGTCTTCAGAACAAAGATCTAGTACACTATAACAAAGGTGCTGACATACGCTGGATGCCATGCCCTATTGCTTCCTTCTTCTGCAATGGGTATGCTCACTTCATTCTTTTGAAACATGAATGAGAGTGTCGCTATTCAGGTGTGCAAGATCACAGTGACATCATATTTTTTATATTTCGTGAGCTTTCTTGAGAGCCTGCAAAAAAGAGCCACATATAGGGTAAAATGAAATTCAGTTTCATTGGGTGTTTCTGAGCCCACCCTACACTTTTCAAGTACAACTTATGGTCTAAAACAAATATTTACCAATCTCACCCAGTTAAACTTAACCAATTAACTGCTAACTAACTGCACTTTAAAAAAAGAGTCTGAATCAAACTCAAGGTGACTACAAACAACATGGCATTGCTAACCCATTTTTAAAGTTCGGTTCGAGTTACGTGAAACAACCGGCCATATTACAACCATATATAAATTTACTGACTGTTTGTATTTAATGTCTGAAAGCAACACAGGTACAGGTACTTTGAGATGCTACATTGAAGGGCTTCAGAATAATTTTTACCACCTAGGGCTCTCTAGCATGTACCCTGTGTTTTTGCATTCATGAGCGTTTTTGCATTCTGCCCCCATCGGAAAGTGGCTGCTTGGACCAGCTGGAGTAGAACCCATGATGCTGAGCTCAGCAGCAGAATGCCATTAGCCACTGAGCGTGTTAATGTTATTAGAAGAGAAAAAGCACAAATTGGGACATCTTGCGATACTGCATTAGACCAGAATGCATTGGGGGGATTCTTGCGGAGCACCTACTCCAGTTGAAACAAAATGCAAAGGAACCAAAAATGGCTTAATGAGTATTGCATCACTGCTAACATCTTTGCACAGCAGCTAAGTACTCGAACGTAAGCATGCGCTTCACTGCTGTAAGTCGGCTTTTAGTGATTGAATCTACCATCACTGCAGCTGTTCTCATCAGTGTCTCGGTCATCGGGTAGGATTGTGTGAAACACATGGGAACACAAGGTGGCACAGGCAACAGAATTAAGTGCGACGCCATCTGTGTTCATTTGTGTTTTAGAGCGCAGCTCTTAGGCGCGCATTCGTGGGTGAGCGTTGAGTCGGTGGCACAGCCGAGTGAACGAGCACACCAAAGGATGAAAGAGCGAACGCGTAGTGGGAGATGAAAGACGCAAGCCGCGAACGGCAAAGACCTACCAGAGCGGCCCTTTCAGTGATGTGCGCCCACCCGACGCATACTCGTATGTAGTCTCAGCCAGAAGACTCATTTCGTACTATCGTCTGCTTGCGTCAGCTCTTGCTCTCACTTGTTTGGTTAGCTTGGTTTAGCCTTGTTTGCACTTATTTCGATTGCCATTGTATGGGATCATTTTGTAATCTGAATGTATGCGCGACGCGAATTTTGAAGTACTATCTGGAAGCCATGTGGCACCAGTGATTACACTGGAACCTTCGACGAGTCATGCATAAAAGCCGATGTGCTCGACCCGCAGGTCAAATTTTCACCAATCGCTGACTCTCTCAAATTCTTTGTCTCAACATATTGCAAAATGAAAACAACTATAGAGCTGCGCTCAAAGTTCGCATTAGGGAGATTCATGACCACAGGGGAATTCTTTTGTATCTTAGTATACTTTGCACTATTCTACACCATAAACCAATATCATCTTGCCCAGTTTTCACCTTATGTGAATTATGTTTCATGGAAATGTGTACAGGTTGTACTTGAACCCTGAATTACAGGAGGGCAGTCCAGATAGGGATCTTTGCTACTATTCACCCTAGAGGGGAATCATGGTAGCATGGTAGCACAGGTTTTTCCATGACTTGGCTTTTGACGTTCTAAACATTCTCTTTTTGCTCTGTCCTAAACACAGAGCCCTATAATGGTACTCAGAGGCTAAATTGAACTAATGATACCCACATAAATTAGTTTTCAAGGTCAATGAAATAAAAAGCCACAAGGTTGTTTGAAGCCAAAAATATAGAGTCATGTTTTACCAAGTATTCCTATGCTATCTTAACTGTCATTATGGTGGTTAATGAAAATGTCAGCTAGTACCAGATTTCCTACTGGCAGTGGTAGTATCATTATGCAACACAAGCCCCACTGCATATCCAGCTCATATGAAGCACTCGGTTACCCAGAGTTTAGAATTGACAGCACTTCTCAACCTCGCCATTGTAATTCAGCGTAATGCCAGACACACCACCTGTATTGCTTGCATTGTACAACCTGCATGTGTATTGTGCATTGTACAACTGTGTCCAGGGCAGCACAATGCAACACCTGTGTGCTCTTCTGCACATGGTTAGCAGACTTAACCCTTGTAGAACACAGCTGTGGCCTGCTTCAACTTACTCACAAGGAACTTACCGCCTTTCCAAATGCCTCTAATGCTCACAGGGTTCTCCAACTTCAGGACCAACACCTCGTTAGTATTCAAGTGCTCCTAGCAGCCTAATTTTGGCGTAATAGGTCACGTAGACCAATTTTTCATTAATAGATATCTGCACTCACCATCAGATACATTGGCCACTTTCTTTTCCCATCAGATAAATAAATGCCAGATCAATGTTGAACTGCATATTAAGCAAGTGTGGAAGTGAAAACTCCACATTGGCTTATGGTATTATGGCTCTGCCAAATATGTTTCTTCTAGACAAGAAAAAAAGAAAATTGTAAGTTCCTGCAACCACATTTCTGTGTGGTTGACTGCATGTAAGTCGGTCAGACTGCATGTAAGTCAACTGGAGATACTGCTAAATGCCTACAACCGATAGGATTTTGTTTTTTTACCTACGCTCATAACTTCACTTGATGGACAAAAATTGCCCATGAAGTGAAATTATGAGCGTACAGCCCCCAGAAGACCTGAACCACCATGTCATACATAGCAGCATGGTTAAAAAAAAGAAAAGAAAGAAACATGAACTGAAACTAATCGGCACTTTATGTTTGAGCACCTTCTGTGCAAACAATGCGCTCAGATGAAATCAAGAGTTTGACAAAAACTCGTCTTGCCAGGATTGCTAGTCAAAGGTAAAATGGATGGCAACCAAAAACATTAAAAGAACAACCAAGACATTTCGGCTCCCATACGGGGGCCTTGTTCACAATGAAAGTAAACGAAAGGGGGGAGATGATTATGTACGTGTGAATAGATGGCGCAAACAGCGGGAATAAATGGAAGGAAGGCTGCCATCATTGCAGTTCAGCGTGGTATCAGTAGTTTGGATTAGTAATGACTCGAGATGCAAATGCGAGGTTAGATTACTTTTAGTGGCTAGCACATGCGCCCTACCTCAGTCAATATCATGTCCTTCTGTTAGAGAATGCTCAGCAAGAGCATCAGAAGAAACTTTGTTTTTTGAAATTGTGACAATGTTCCTTGATGCGTCTTTGAAAATTGCCCGTCTCGCCGATGTAGACATATCTACAGTCTGCTCAAGGAATATTATACACAACACCTGGGTACCTTTCAGAAGCTTGTCTTTGACATTTACAAGCACGTTTTTTAGCTTCTTTGCTGGCACCATCTATTCACACTTACATAATCATCTGCCCCATTTCGTTTACTTTCATAGTGAACAAGGCTCCCATATGGGAGTCGGAAGCATCTTGGTTTCTTTTCTTTTAATGTTTTTGGTCAGCGTCCGTTTTACCCTTGACAATGTGCTGTTGAAAAGTTCGATAAATTAACTGGTGAACATGTACAACACCACCTCTCACTTCAGGCTATATACAAAGAAGATAAGAGCTCTCCAAAGGAAGGAGACATACTTGGCCTGACAGATGCAGTACATTGATAACACAAGCACTGAAAATTTGTTTTCCCACCAAAGTATTCTATTACCAAGGCTGTTTTGCATGGTGAAATGGAAACTAAACTCCAACACATCATCAAAACTGGTTATACAAAACAGATTGTTTCCAAGTGTTGATGTTTGGCTTTATTGGCAAGACCTACTCAGAAATATTTAATTGCAAGGACAAAAGAATTGAGACATGCGTTTTGCTATGGCAAGTCTTCTGGCGTGCACTGGCTATTAATACTGGTTCACACTTAACACAAAACTTTTTATCACCAGTGTTCTTGTAGGAGGAGGAGAAGGACTGCTATTTGCTGCAGATGGACACAGCTTTGCAAAAGCTGCTAGAAGTTGCCCACCTCAAAAAGCATTGGTGCTCCAGTTACATTTGTGCTCCAATGCATAAAGCAGCATTTTCATAAAAGAAGTAACTGGAACAACAATGCATTTCGTCGGACATTTTGAAAATTATTTCGAGACTGGTGCAGTCTTGAGAATTTGTTCCAAGCGGATACACCTTGCCGACTCGCCAGCTATAATTCGTAGGTTCAAATATGTGCCGTGAGGTAATTATTTAAAATGTTAACACAATTATGTTAATTATTTAATGCAGCATTTTCATTTCTGAACGTATGGCTGCCTCATCGAGCAATTTAGATCAAGGGTTAGAATTGTGCAATCTGCCACAGGCAATCTTTAAACATTTTGGACCTTCCAAAAAAAATACAAAAGAAAGAAAAGAAAAACAACACCCGGTATAGTGCAAATGACGGTGGTCTGCTCCAAGCTTTGCTCCTGGAAAAGGCAGGCCTTGTGTCAAGTGAACTCCTGAAAAACAGTTTGCAATGTGGTGAACATGGTTTAAATCAGATACAGGACTTGAAAGAGGAGTGACGCGATGCCTCTTGTATTTACCACTATATTGCCGCTGAATTTAATTTTTTTTATCAGCATTGTTGCTTGAAAGGTCAGCCAAATGCATTGCCTGCAGGAAATCCTGTGTAGCATGTGCAGGTACTAGATTACTGGCACATGCAACCAGCTGTGTGCTAAATCTCTGAATGCGACGCATGGCTGACTGCAACAGTCAAGCACTTTTTTGCAAGAAAATTACTAATTGCAATTCTATGGGTTATATGAAGTGATTACGTCTAGAGAGTACAATAATTTAAGACTTATGAGAAACAAGATGATTTATCATGGGAATGTTTCATTTGCTGTTTCGAAACTCTTAAATTATGTATAAAAAAATAAAGTTTTTAATGACTGCAACTTTACTTTTAAAAGCCTCACTGAAAACTGTGCACACATTCATTGAAGTCTTTATATATATTGTATTCTGAATTATAATTTCAAATATTATTCACAATAAAATCGTTTTGAAACCACCTTGTCTTTGGCCAATCACCTGTAGTGGGTAAATGCCCCTGCTTGCTAACAAGAACACCTGATTTGCGTTATCGTGTACAATGCTTTACATCTTGGGTGCCTTCAAATTTTCTGTCAGTTCATTACGTCTGTGTCGCATTGTAGCCTCATCAAGACAAGATCCAGTCAGTCATTAAGAATGACTCACTTTTAGGCAGGCTATACACAAATTTATTACAATTTATTAGCCAGTCTCACCACATTTGCATGCTTTTAAAAGAATGCGCAGTGCTGTAGTATCGCACTTCTCCCCTTCAGTGAACGTAACAACGTACGTGCATCAGATAACATGCTGTCCCCTTGTTACAGCACAGTCACTGGTACCATACTACAAATGAAAAGCAGTATCATTTACAAGCTCCTTGATTGTTCGAATGTCGTAATGTTTAACAGTATTAAACACACATGTGAATGAATATAAGCCCAATTTTTTTTTACGAAACATAATTTGCACACTAGCTTAATATCCCATGTTGCCTAGGAAATTATATTCAATTCGATATTCGGTGGCCGTTTTCTTTTAATATTTTTATTCGGTTGAATTTGGATATCGTATTTGCACGATTCTAACGTGCACCTTTTTCAAATAAAGGGTGTGTTCACATTTGCATCACAATAGTAACTAATTCTACTCAAATTTAAAAATGAAGCAGATTCTTACTAAAAGAAATCTCAATGCAAGCTAGCTGGCCACACTGCCATCAAACAGGATCGTCTGAAGAGAACAACGCTTAGCGACATCGCAAGGCGTGTTCGTGGTGCACGGAATGTCCTCCTGCAGACAATGGTTGAGTGAGCCTTCAATAAGTGTGGCATTTCTAACGCAATAAATGGAACTGAAGTCTGTGGTCTGTAGACAGCGAAAAGGAGGTCTCATCGGGACTCCAATAGCGGCTGGCCGCGAAGGTTCAGCTGTGTGCGTGTCTGCGTTTCTTTGTATGATCCATAAAATTGTTTCAACATGGTGCCCACCGACTCGGGTTTCATTACTTGATGTGCCCGTTAGAATTGGTTATTTTTTTTTTATATAAGGGCAGTAATATAACTGTGCATTACAATTGGTGGTGCGGTAGAATCGTGCAAATATGGCATTTCACTATTTGAACATCCCAACAAAATATGTTTCAGCAAAGTTTTGTTTTAACAGCTCTCACTAGGCCATTTCTCACTGCAAGTTGTCGGAAGGTTCCTGCTGGTTCACGAGAGTAATTTCACCAGTTCCAACAACCATCTCGCCAACTTGACATGCTTAAAGGAACACTAAAGGCTAATATTAAGTCAAGCTGAAGTGATAAGATTAGTGCGCGAGAATATCTAAGGCATCAATATTTTTGCAAAGAAAGCCTTAGTAATCAAGAAACCGAGGTAAATGCAGGACAGACTCGCCCAGGACATTCAAGTACTAGCATGATGAAGAAGGCACTTCTCATTATAATTCTCACTAGTACTCAACCGCTCGTAAAAAAAAGATTGTTGTAGTGCATTAGAAGACGAAATAAAATCCTACTTGTCCAGTTCTGTTTGATCATTAGTAAAAAAATTTATATATCGTTGACGTCACCCTTGACGACGACGTGGGCAGTTTCATTATCGTGTAGCGCCATGCTGGTTTTGTTTTGCTGGCTCACAGGACTCGCACAAGCTGCAAGCAGCCGAGAATGCCAAATCCACGTGATGTTATGGGATTTTCCAACGGTCCGCACCACTTGACCAAGAGCAGCTTTAGCTGCAAATCTAATGCACTCTCTTGGCTCGGTTTCTCCATGGTCGCACATATGAGTTTTGCACAGGAAACCGTAGTGCTGTCTATTGGGTGCTGTTTCACTCACTGATGGCAGTAAAGGGATGTGATGGCACATGTAATGTCAGCACTCCTTGCTCAGGGGCGAGCGATTTGAATTGCACTAAGTATGCGGACCCTTAAGACAATTTTCTCGTAAACTAAGTAATTTCTTGGCCCACAACAAGCGATGCGAGGTTTCTGGAATGGTATTTTACCAGTCCCTATTGACTTAATATTAGCCTTAAGTGCCCCCTTTAACAAAGAAGGAATAAACTCAGTTGTGAACACCTTAAGACAAATTCAAGTCACTAAATGATGGAATTTGTGTAGCAATTATATTGAGAAATTCAGCATGATAAACAACTTTCCAGGTGGAGGGAATGCAATGCTTCGTGTAAACCTTGACTGTTCTGGTTCTGAGCTTGTGCGCCAAGCATAAGCAAAAAATGAAGCTGCATCTAGAATTTCACGTTCTTGCTTAAAACCGAAAAACACTACTGACACGAATTTTCACTCTTTAAATTCACTTTTACCCCATTCGCAAATTGCTGGCTGCTCAAAGAATGGCTGTTTCTGGCTATTTTTCATAAATAGCAGCACATTGCGGGCTATCTTCTAGTTGTTTTGGGTTTTGTACAGTAGACCGACATCTTTGTCAACACTTTCAGTGGGAGTTGTTTGTAGAACAATGGAAGCATTCCTGCATGTCAGACTCCACTTCGTTGTTGTAGCCATCGCAACCAGAGTACCAGGCTCGAAAAGCGTACAGGCTTCCGAGTGGGCTCATTTTTCAGCACATACCACAGAGAACTGTAAAGCTGATGAACCATTTGATGCTGTGCTTACTTTTCGAGGGCCAAGTTCAAAAGTCCAAGAGATTTTCGATTGCAAAAAAATGGAAAAGTAGACTCTGCATTCCTGCTAGTTTTAAACTTGCTGTGCTCACTTTCTAGCTTCTAACCGCATCTAACATGGAAGCCTTTTGGGAACAAAATAAATAATTTTGTAAATGTGATGTCTGTAGCAGATTATAGAGCAACTTT
This sequence comes from Dermacentor albipictus, assembly GCF_038994185.2. Classification (NCBI taxonomy): domain Eukaryota; kingdom Metazoa; phylum Arthropoda; class Arachnida; order Ixodida; family Ixodidae; genus Dermacentor; species Dermacentor albipictus. The sequence continues at coordinate 6,705,743 of NC_091830.1, forward strand.
CTTACAACGCTGAACACCAGGCACGGCTGAGCACCGAACGGGTGGAAGTGAAGGGGTTAACATAGAAGGACCACTGTCTTAAAATAGCATGGCATGAAAAGAAGAGAATGATATTCGTTAAGAGATTTTAAAGGGGTTACATTGCATCAGATTTGGTGTAGTTTGGTGCTCATCTAAAAATGAAAGTGCAGTGTAAGATGTATATTTGCATTCACCACAACTGTAAGTTTGACTGCGATAAGATATCTGTGCAAAATTACTGGCTATGCTGAGATGCAATTTGAAGCTATGCGCGACAATATGAACACCTAATGAAACTGTTGCACTTTGTAAAAACTTAACATCAAACTTATACCCGTGTCACACGGGCGTTTGGAAGGCCTTCCAACCGATAGTCATTTGAATCAAAGGTCAAGTTCGAGCTGCTACACGGGCCGTTTCGAAGGCCGCCGAGTCAATGGTCTATCGAGTCAACGGAGCACCTTACAACTCTATCGAAATCTCGATGGCCTTTGAGCAACGGAAGCGGAAACAGCGCGAACATGCCTTCTCATTCACATTGTGCTCATACTCACGGTTAGAAAGAACAAATCAAACCAAATGCTCTTGAAATACTATATCAGGGCGTCTACCAAGTTGACATTTCCAAATTCACTGAGTTTTCCAGGTTTTCCCTGAGTGCCATTGCAAATTTCCCTGAGTGATGCAGAACTATGTTTTACGTCATGACGGGGTGACACCATATCGCCCGATGCTGTCACTCTCTAGTAAGCTATAGAAAAAAATTTTTAAAAAATGACCGAATCTAATTTGAATACTAAGGAGCAGTGTTCACGTTATTCAAAAAGAGAATAGAAGGGGGTTAGTCAAATGCACAGCAAATAAAATGTCTTGAAAAATTGCAAATGGAGTCGGACATTCTCAAATACGAATAAACAGTAGATAGATATAGAAGCAAGTATTCTCGAGTATGAGCTATTTCTATCAACTGATAGCAAGTTCAGTGGTATTAGGCCCGAACTCTGTCACAATTGAGATTCTAACTCAACAGCTCGTAAGTCAACCTCAACTGTCCTGACATACTCTCAGCCCGCGCACGACTCTTGTGTTGTGTTTCACTGCTTTAACGAGTTTATCTTGGTTTGGATGAGAGACACTAGCAGCTCAGCATTAGCCAAAACATAATTTTTTGAGCGCTGGCTCCTTCAAAACGGCGGCAGCAAGCTTCCTTTCCTGTTTATTCCTCAATGCGTTGGTCGTTTCTGTTCTTGTTTTCCTTTCGCCACTCGTTCGCCCCAAAGACCATTCGAAGTAGCTTGGTCAGTTGCACAGTCTACGGCCGATTTTTCGAACTCCCAGGGGCCGCGAAAACCGTGCGAAAAATCGGCCTGTTGGAAAAAAATAAATGCGTGTCATTTAGTGCCTTTAGGGGCTCAAACCACCACAGGCACGTTCGAAAAGGCTCTGAAGGCCTGTCGGTACACATATTAGGCATATCGGTGCTCGTACTGTGACAGAAAATACCGGGTTCACGCGTGTATAATTAAGGAATACATACTGTGTTCCGTGGCAATAGCCCCTTCCCACGCTTGTTATGCTTCACTGCAGTACTTTTGCGTATGCTTCATCAAGTAACATTTCTGTACAAAGGCGAAGCTGACTTTCCGGAACCGGCATTATGCAATGCACCATGTTTTCCAAGTTTCTAAGCCAATCGCGAGGACCACAAAGGCGGAGTCCATGCCATTGCTAACAGCAGCTAATTCTTTCAATAAAAAACTCGGCATCCAACGGCAAGAAGCTTCATAGCGAATTTAGAAGTAGCTAGGCCTAGCGTTGCCGCAGTGGCGGCAACGGCTGCCAGCGGATCTGCGTGCGAGAGTGCCGGTTCGAGGTGGCGAAGTAATCAAAATGGCAGCGGTGGTGCCTTCGATTATTGCCATTTCGCACCTGCGGTCATGGCAAAACGTCAGGAAAATCGGACGGCGAAGAGTTCTTGCGTCGGAAATGTCACACGTTCTGATACGTTGACTCTATGGGGTACGTGGCAGTGCCGCGAAGCCATCCAAATTATCGGGAATCCGGAAAGTCGGTCGTTGACTGTGCACTGGGAACTCCTCCAGCCGATGACAGAGCGTCAGACGATTCATTACCATTGCTGTCTGTTACTCGAGCCAGCATTACCGCGACTTTCGACCCTTTCAATAAAATTGCCGCTAATTTTCCCTGATAGAGGCCCAAATTCCCTGAGTTTTCCCTGACTTTTTCCAGACTACTCAAAATCCCTGAGAATTCCCGGTTTTCCCGGTTGGTAGACACCCTGTATATATGAGTGTTATTCATTATTCAATAAACTGCTTTTGCCACTTGACATGTGCGAACACAAACCAGAACGGCAGCCGCATCGAGCGGTGCAAACGTTGCCGCAGTTTCGCTACTCAACAACTTAAAAACTAAACATATATGTATGGCAATGTATAAACAATTTTTTTTTAGTGTATAAACAAATATAAAAGAAATTACAGTGCTTTTAAATGGTTTTAACGTTGTTTAACTTTTCGTGAAATGAAAACTAAACTAAAGATCCGCAGCGCCACACAATTGTGCGAGAAACGCCTGAACTACTTAACGGCCTTTCAAAAGTGCCGTGTAGCAGCGTGACAGCTCCTTTGAGTCGATAGAGTTGTGGCGTTTCAAAGGCCGTTGACTGGAAGGCCTTCCAAATGTGCCCGTGTGACACAGGTATTATACACGTTCCTCATTGAAGTTGTGAAGTTGCAATCACATTTTATGAATGTGTGTCGGACTTCGCGTCCATTACTAACAACATATGCACAGATTACACATCTAAACCCCATTTCTGTGTCAGTTGCCACTACAGCAGAGTTAAGCTGATATTGCACTAAGAGGCCAACATCATGCCAAATATGTGCCATGAAAGTTGCTGAAGAAAAGGTGAACTTCCATAATCACATTCACAAAAAAGGAACGCTATTGAGTGAAAAGAAAAAAAAATTGCAAAAGGAGGTTTGTTCACTTAAATATTCAGACAAAAAAGAACTGTCTGTGTGAACAAAGCTTTACGTTATATATTAAAAAGAATTCATTCAGAAAAACATTCAGGCTTACTTATGTTAGTGCTCTGAAAGATCTTGTAAGCCTTTGCTAAAAAAATAGTCACTGGCGGAGGGGAAAAAAAAAACAAAAACGTTCAGTTTTGCATGATACTAAAAGTAGTGAAACTTAGCCACAGTTTATGCTTCACAGTCATGTGCCTTTGTTGCAGCAGTACCAAACCTAACGAAATGAAACACGACCAGACAGCTTTAGATGCAATTCACTGTATTCGCTATATCTGCATTTGTTACGATGAGGCTCGACTGCAATGCACTAAGGTATAGACACAGAGCAGCCGCATGAGACAGCGTGGCATTCGTGTGTTTATTGTGGGCACGGCTGCACTTCCAGATTGCGGCCCGGGCACATTCCACAACACAGCGCAAAATTTCCCTGCCGGGACGTTGGTTTGGATACGGCACCGTGTGTTAGCACAGTGGGTGGCAGCCCAGGGCGCTTTGATCGTGACGCGTGCAGTGCTCTCACTACAATGGCTTTGCAGCTTGGTGCCTCGCCTCTCCTGTACGCTGCTGGGAGTAGTGGCAGGGGGGGGACGGGGGTCCAGTCACCATTACCGCACGTGCACACACAGAGCGAAGTGTCCCATACACAAAAGTTTGTAGCACATCTCGTAGAACCCCACTCAAAAGAGTCGCTTCAAAGCTACCGTTGCATAGGCACCATTCTCTTCCGACACGCTTCCACCTTCCCACTTTTTCACGGCGTTATACAAGACTCGTGCAAAACACACACACACACCTTGAATCAACATAACAATCGTTGGTATGCCAAATATGTTACAAACGTAATGACTGCACAACTGCTCACTGCATTTCGCTGTCTACATGTGTCTACACCAGATGATGAAAAAAAAAAAATTGTGTGGGAAGTATTTGTTTGTTTCTTAAGCAACATAGAGGCCATCACATGGCAAAACACTTGCCACACTTTCTATATCGGGGCCCTTTTGCACCCCACTCAAAGCTGGGAGGTGATTGTCAGTATTTGGCACTGTTTTCACTCAACACCTCTCCTTTGGCTGCGGTGCAAAAGAGCCCTCAATGCACACAGAGTGCCGTGCTATCAAAATGGTAGCTGTGGCATTCGCGCATGCCATGCAAAAAACAAGCTTGCAATTTAAGCACTGCCTGGCAGATTAAACTACAGTCTTGACCACGGCTTGCGGCAAGCTGCCCGCATTTTTTAGTCGGCATAAAAGTGCGCATACTCTGCGCGTGCCCATAGCAGACAAAAAACAACACAGGCTGCGAATGTCTCTGTCCATAGTTGCCAAAAGACACATTGAAGCCTAACACACATGATATGCGGGGGGGAGAGAGAGAGAAAGAGAAAAGGAAAACTGAAATGCCATTGATAGATCGCAGTCCAAACAGAACACATCAGTAAACAACAATAAAATAAACCTAAGAGAAGCTAGCCTGGCTGGAGTCTTTCCAGTCAATCATTTCTTTTTTTCTTTTTTCCCTGTATTTTGTAACCTTAACGTGTTATGAGCAAATGTAGGGCTACATCCTTACTGCTCTGTGAAGTACATGACACACAACATCCTGCAAAAAAATAAAGAAAGAAAATAAAGAAAGGTAGGAAGGGTCTCACCCAGCAGCTGTCCGGAAAGAAAAGGGGGAGGGAAAGAAAGGTGTAGGGGGGAGTGAGAGATACACTGGGTAATAGTCATACATGAAGAGCATGCAAAACAGTCACCAGCACAACACTTCATTCACTCAGGTAGAGCAGTACCAGGCGTTGCAGGATCGTCATCGTCGATGGCTTGGCAGACTGGGGAAGGGGATGAGAAAGCTGGCCTGACGGCTGCAGTCTTTTCCTAGTCTGGCGAGGGCACGGCCTCTCTCTGCAGTGACACACACACACGACTGGGGCAAGGGCAGTGACGACAATTGGTGGATGGGGGATACAACACTTGGTGGCAGCGGTGATACAAAACCACGTTGTTGCGGGGGGGAGGCCAACTGCATAGCACGACAGAGCCAGCTGTCGGGGGGTGAGCGGAGGGGGGAAGAGTCTCCACCCCCCAATAAATAAAAAGGGGCCAAACACCGGGCTGTTCTCTCGTGTATCTTTTTTTTTTTTTGGCACTTTGGTCGGTTCACCCTACGCACAACACGTGCGAGCGCACACACACACACTGGCAGTCACGTCATGAGTCCCACGTGTGTCGGCTCAGTTGACCAGCAGGGTGTGCGACTCCATGGGAGCGGCCGAGTCGTACAGGGTGTCCGTGTCCTGGGTCGGTTCACCCTGGAGCTGGCACTGGTTGCTCAGGGTGCCAGCGCCACAGTCACAGAAGAACCTGCGGGAACATGTGGCCTCGTGCATTAAATTGCGTGCACCTTGCGGCAGAGGTAAATGTGCCAAGCTGAAGCGGCGAACATAGAGCACTAACTACAGAAAGAAAAAACCAACTGACTCTAAAGTGAAGCTTTATTACACACTCATATATGTTACGTGATAAAGCTTTCGCTGAGATTCAGCACTCGTTCACATGTTCTCAGTTCTTTTTCGCAGTCAATGCCACTTCTGTATGAGCAATTCCTACCTACCAACCTGTGAAACTAAAATTTGTAAAAAATCTTGCAGACACAACGGGGAAAGGAGTAAAAGCACACATTCTTCTAAAGTTTGCTCTTGCACATTTAGCGGGACACATACATACATCAACAATTTACTGTTAGACACAGCAAAAGGAACCCTGGAACAGCAGAAGCTGACGAGCAACGTATTCATTTTAGATCAGTTACTTTTTCAGATTTTGCTGGTGCCGATTACACCTGCTTCAGTAACTTGCCTGTCTAAACTTGCTCGAAGTCTGTACCCTGCCGAAATATAAGAGGGCGACACAAATACCACTCCCAATTTCCTTTTTGCATGCATTTTTTGGAACACTGCACACACAAAATTATTTTTCTTTTATATTGACACTGCAACATATGTAAGAGCATAGAACAAGCCAAAATTCATAAACTTAATGGAAGATTTGGGAAAGCCAGCAGGTGTGGAAAATACCAACCCATGGAGATTTCCATTCAAGTGCGCAAAGGCATGCAATAACAAAAGCAGCGAGTGCATGTTCGTGAAGGCATGAAAGACGACGAATTCCACTGTTGGTGCAGCTAGCTTAATTCTCGAGCGAGTGCGTCGGTCAATAAAATTTTCACATTGACATCGGCAATGGGTTTCAGTGGAGGTCATTTTGAGCAGCTAGTAGAAGTGACTTGCAACTTAAGGGGAGACACAGGTCTGGGGGGGGGGGGGCATGATAAAATGGGTTTCTTGAAAGTGGTATAGTATTCGTAATATACAAACACTGCCGCATGTTTTGACTAACTTTCCCGCATCATGAATCAATATTTTAGCTGCAATATCAATTTATGTAACCGTCGCGAGCTATATTTTGACAGAAAGAAGCATAAGAAGGGGGCTTTTTTCACGCCATGTCGCTGCTGAACGACGTTTGCTGTCACGGCCATCTTGGTCGCATTGGAAAGAACTACTTCACTTCTTCAATTTCCTGCCACATTTTCGTTTGTCCACCTATTCGCTATTTATAAATACTGCACCGAAAAAAGTCCCAGCGTGTGACCCCATTTGCCCATTCAGTGCACGTGACTAAATAAAGTCCTGCGATTAGCTTAGGCAGCTGGCGTCATCTGCTACAGCGCATGAACGCATTTGAAAAGCGAACTGCAATGCCATCTTGAAAGCCGCTAGTGTAGCATGTAGGGAGGTTGCAATGTCGCAAGTTTGCCACTCGAAACAAGTTCGGCAAGAAAGTGAGCGCACTACAACTTCGAAAAGTGCTTCGACCCTGCCGAAAAACACAGCGACGACCACGACGCAGGATGCAACAGACCTGGCGAGAGCGAGCTAGGCTTAACAACATCGCCGGCCGATAATGATAACAGGAACAGCGTTCAGCACGACAACGACACAAAGATGGTGCAGCCAGCGGAAATTGAACGTGTACGAGCGTCAACGACAGTGCGGACGAGCTGGCGGAGATGGAGTAATGCTTTTATGTTATCAGTGCAGAAGCCATAAGCGTTTTGGTCTCACGTCTAAAGTGCAGTCTCTGTGGCGGCTCCGTGACTTTTGAATCAGAGGAGCGAGAATAAGGCCTTGCCGTCAAGCTCCTCGCCATTTGTGAAAACTGCGGCGATGTTGTTTCCGAGTGGAGCTCGCCACATGTGAAAAACAGTATAACGGTCAACACCTTTGTAGTGAACATTCTCGCCGTTTGTGCGATGATTAGCACTGGAAATTGACAAACCGATGAACGACGTTTTTGCTGCAATGAATATCTTGCACCGTGGTCTTCATAACAAAATGTGGCAAGGCTATCTCAAGCAGAAGCTGGCGCCAGCGTCGTCGTCTGCTGTCGAAAAGCTGATGGGCGCGTGTGCACTATAAGTGAAGTCATTGTATAATGACTTGAAACTTGCGAACTCCAGGAATACCTTATTTACTCGCATAATGATTGCACTTCTTTGTAAAAAAAATTGACACAAATTCGGGGGTGCAATCATTAAGCGGATTAATTTCCCACGAAAAAAAACATTTTTTTTTAAATTTTCATCCTGCATTTGCTGCAGGATGACAACAGGGCAACAAGCAGGTGGCTGCCGCTGAACAGTGCGGGACACCAAAACAAAAATGGCAGCCAGCAGAGCAAACCAAACGCGCCGAATGAGATTTTCTTCTTCTCGTGAGTACATTACGCGCATTGAAACAGTTTCTTCCATATCAGTAATGAATAATATTGTAAATATCGGCAAGTTTGCGACAATAACTTAGCCATGTCCACTTTGAGGGGACAGAAACAGAGGTGGGTGCGCTGCGGAAACTGCAGCATTTGTCTTCACTACTATCCTGCAATATGCATTATTTTTCTTTCTTACGAAAGTAATCCAGCGCTACTTCTTAAGCTGAGGATACGGAAAGAGTCAAGTCTGTCAAGTCTGTCAAGTCTTTCGGTTTCCTTGTCTTAAAAAGTAGTGCTGGATTACTTTCATAAAAAAGAAAAATAGTGACTTATCACAATTCAAAATTTTTAGCTAAGTCCGTACCCTAATGTGAAAAAGAATAGAACAGTCATCGCAGAGCAGCACGACTCTCAACTAAGGGCAGGAATAGCCGAGCATTAAGAACTTAAAGTGGAACCTCAATATATCGAACAGCACGGTGATCACAAAATAGCTTGATATAGCCAGAATTCGATATATAAAATCATGTAAAAAATGCGTCAGAAGCTTCTGCAAATTACTCAATGAACCAAGGGCGCAATCGGGAATCGTTGTTCTGAACACACATTCAGTTGCACCGCGTGCAATTGGCCTAGGCCGCGCCGACTTCGGCAGCCAGGAGCGCAGGGTCAATTGCACAGCATGCAATTAGCCTAGGCCGTGCCGACTTCGTCTGCTGCGCGAATTCGTCGCGACCTAGGCCAATTGCGCACAGTGAAACCGAATGCGCGCTCCGGACAACGATCCCCGATCGCGCTCCAATCGTGGCGCAGTAAATACTCACTTGAAGCTTTGCACAAAGTATTTACGTATTTATTTCGCTGAAAGTACTGCAGCAGCGTAGCCTGCTTCTTATTGGCAGCCGCATGCTTAAACATGGAGTGCTCAACATAGTCTAAGGATCCACAAGCAATAGGGCCCCGCCGCAGTCAGGAGCAGGGCGACATCAGTGCTTGCGGGATCAACCTCGGCAGCGCGTTTGTTTAGCCGCTACTTCTGCTGCAATCTCCATGTCCACCAATCGAAGTATTTTGAAACACTGTCAGTAACAAAGTGTTAAGCGGCGCCTGCCAAGACTATTGAGTGAGCCCAGTAAGTGCGCGCGTCTTTGTAGATGCAAACCACCGGTCCTCGTGAGGTGCGGCAGGCACAGAGCGTGGCACTGAGGAGGAGTCAGTGCGACAAATGCAATGCATCGTTGACGTTGTCGAACTAGCCAAGCCGCTGCGTGCGTACGCCGCTACGTTCAAATGGCACCTTCGCCGTGATCAATGTGTGCAGGTATAGTGCGCAGCAGTTGGGAAGGCCCATCGTGCCAACGCAATCTTCGACAGGGTAGCAGCAAAACTCACCGCCAGTCAACAGAGCGCATGTGGTCTGGGGTGACGGAGTTCTATATATCCATTTTACAATTAACCAAGAAATAAAAAATTAAAAATGCACACAATCTTCCAAATGAAATAGAAAGTGTTTTATATGTGCAATAATTCGATACATCTATGTTCGATATATAGAGGTTTGACTGTACTAGTGAAAAACAAACTCCCCATCAAATAGGGAAAAAATGTAACCTTTTGTTTAGTTTGCTCTTTACACTCAACAGAGCCCACTGCCCATAGGCTTCCAGTGTTCCAGACATGCATGCATTTGCTTTAAGGCTACATGACACTTCGATTAACGGAACAGTAAAGAAACTTTCTCCTAACAAGGGTGCACTGCAGATGTGTCAGGCGTGACTGAAGTGTAACACCCCAGCTGCCATAGTGTATGCTGCTTACAGTGGCTACTGTATACAGCGGCTATTGTTTCCATGATACAGCGGTGTGTCATGATACAAGGCTATAAAGAAATCAGTTAAAAATAAAGTGTACAAGCTGGTCTCTGGTCAGCATGAAGCAGCTCTTTTCTTTTGGGTTTCAATCTTGGCTTTACTGGAAGAAACCTTGCATGGGGTCATTCAAATGAACACACCTCAACAACCAAGTTCCACTATTGCACATCTGCTATGCCATGTAACGAGACAAGACAAACTAATTAAGCAGACAGCTCACCTGTCGTGCCGTATGAACTCCACTTCATGACCTGAGTGACACGTCTTGATGCAGTTGACACAAATGGCGTTACGGTCAGTCGTGTTGCACGTCTTGCAGCTGCAACAGCATGGGATTGACCGTGTCAGACTTGCCATGGTAAAGGGATTATTGCGGTTCACCACGGTAAACTGTGTATATTTCACCACACAACACGGCTGAATTGTGGCAAAGCTGACCAGTCAAATTTGAGTTATATGACGATGGCTAATTTAACTTTGAGTCGGACTAAAATTAACCAAAATATCAAATTAACCGTAGTTGAATTACCAGAAGTCTACAGCATAGACATATACATTGACTAAAGCTTTTAATTGAGCAGCTGGAATGCCAGCAATGTTTGTTTTACTGTCAGCCCAAGAAAGGGTCTTTATAGGAGTTAAAAATAAATATAGCTGCATGCCAAGCGAAAAATGACAAGGCAGTACAATTGCAGTATCTATAAAGATTGACATGCGGTGAACAAAGATAAAATACACTCGTTTTATGCGTATCAGAAACAAAAATACATGCTAAGACACATTCACATCACAGAAGATAAGAGACTCTGAACCAGCCACAAAAGCACTGACGGAGTAAGATATGAAAATTGAATTTGGTGAGTCATTCCATTCTTAATCACCGTCGGAAAAAAGCTGTATTTAAATGTATCATTCCGTGTAACTGACGGCTGTATGTATAAACTGTGCCTGTGTCTAGAGCGTTGATCTGGTGAAATTAAACACAGTTCACATAAATTAATTTTAACCTGATTATGAATAGTTAGAAATACACATTTTTATCGGTCAAACTTAGTCCTTAGTTCTAAAGCGGAAAGGTTTGCACAACAGCATAGTTCAGTAGGAGATTGCCCGCGCTGATATTTATTAAAAATGAATCTGGAAGTCAGTCGTTGAACTCTCCAACTTATGACATTTAGTAGCTGCGTGAGGGTCCCATACTACCTTAGCATATTCATAATTGGCCGTATTAGTATCTTACATGTCAAGCTTTCCACTTCAGGAGTTGCGCTATACAATCTTCGCCTGAGGACTCACAGAACTGCATTTGCCCTGCTACAGACTTCATTGATGTGGGTGTTCCACCTCAAGTCAAGGGTAAATATTAATCCTAAATATTTACATTCTGTTACTCTTTTTAATTCATGGGGCCTGATTCTGTATTTATACCTCAGGGGCGCCTTCTTCCTTGTTACAGTCGCCAACCAATAAATCGGACAAAGATAATCCAGACATGGACGGTAATTCGGACAGCTTCGCGGCACCATCAATGGCCCGATAGACAATATTTCGGACAGCCGCCAGCTCTGCCGCCCATTATCTCTTCTCACAAGCTAGACAAGACATCAAGTATGGCCTCAGAGACGTGAGACATCAAATATGGCCTCAGAGATTGCTCATTAGACGGTAATCCCAGAGACCTTGCTTTGGTCACAGCACTACGCCTGAGAGAGTTAACTCCAAATGTGGATCTTCGAGGTTTTGCCTAATTATAGGTCGCATCAACATCGCGATCATCACATCCTATTCCAGCAACCCCGCGCATGGCCTGCTCTCGCCATTCTGTTTGTTGAGTTGCGGAGATCATGAATTAATTGCCTCAATAGGAAGATATGTTCTACAGGAGAGTTCGGAGCCCTGTATACCCCCCCTCCCCCCTATGAATACAGTGCAAATTATTCAATTTTGTTCTAATCCTGTCACATTCCATGTGATAGGAAACCAGGCTGCAGATGGTAAGGACCCCACACTTACCGGTAAAAGTCGTGCATGGGAAAACTGGTGTAGCTGGAGATCTTGTACAGGCACTGGCCACTGGTGACAGCCTTCTCAACTGCATTGTGGTTGTCAAAGATGCGGTTCCCTGCAACCAAAATAAAAGCAAGCACTCAGGTTGCACACCTAAAAGGCATCAAAAGGCTGCACTTGATACTTAGAAGCATGCATGATCAGCTGTTCTTCCATCAATTCCAGCTTCACTTGAATTATAAGCCAGGAGAGTAATAGCACAAGTTGGCCACTGCAGTAAGGCAATATGATATGTGCACTGAAGCATGTAGTGAAATCGGAATCATTCACATTTGCATCCTACAGAGGGTAGCACAGCTCTTGCATCAGTTTATGGAGTAAATTAGCACACTTGCAGAGAAACATTTAATACTAACGAACCATATCTGGAAAGCGAGCACTGCTAGAATGGCCAGTAAGCAGTAATAATTAGTAACACAATAAGCAATAACATTTTATGACACAAAGTCACACACTTGCCATAGCGCATGTTATGGAAAGCTATGGATTAACCTTCACCACCAAGGGGCTATTTAGTGTGCCAACAATTTTAATTCTGCATCCAACCAGGTGCCTTTATGCAAAGCAGCACTAATAAATGCTGCTGTACTGTTCTATAAATAATGTTTTCAATGATGCAACTAAATTACAAATGGATTCATGTCACACTTGAGAAATGGCAACTGTAAATGCACATGAAACAGTTTGCAGTCACAAACCTCCATAACTGGTAAGTCATCGATTCTCCCCGATAGTTTTCCCATATGTGGCCTACTCTTACATAAGAGCTCAACACTTGCAGGCTCAGTCTTTTGTTTCTTTAGAATGAAATGTAATCCTCCTTTACCAATAAACATTTAGCTAAATGAGAGTGCACATTGTAAAATTTATGACATTATAGCAAGCTGATGTAGGAACATTGTGTTTGCACTGTTTCCATGCTACCAAGCCTCCCAGTAAGCGTAACTAGTGCAAAGAAGGTCCTTGATGATGAGACAACTCTGTATTGGCATGAGTGCACAAGACAAGGCAACGCACCTTTCAGAATTGGCTGGACGCCACTTGCCAGGCAAAGGCCTCCAAACCGGTTGTTGAAGATCTGGTTGAACTCAAGCGTGGCGGTGGCATTATTGGTGATCTCGACACCTGCAGCCAGGCCGTCGAAGATCCGGTTCCGTCGCAATACCGGGTGACTCTGGGTAGATATGAGCACACCGGCTTGTGCATTGCGAAAGATGTCATTTTCTTCGAGCACGCCCTTGCCACCGTTGAAGATGCAGACGCCACCATCACGGCCGTCGTAGATCTTGTTGCGCCGCAAGGTAGGGTTGCTGTCCGTCTTGATCCAGACACCAGCCATGGCATTGTCAAATATTTCATTCTGTTCTAGCACGCCGAGACCACCATTGTAGACCAGCACACCACCGTTCTGGCCACCCCATATTTTGTTGCGACGGATGATTGGGTTGCTGCCCGTCCTGCAGAACCAAGAAAAGGTGGCATTGGTCTCATGGGTAATCCCAGCATAAGCTGATCATGATCAGCAGCGGGTTTAAACCCTTCAGTGTCACAATATTAACCTAAATTATTAATAGAACTTGCCAAATTTTCTTTTATTACTGAAAAATCCTTTTCAATAAACAATGTAGAGAATATTTTAAGCATTTTTCATACATAAGAAATTTAAATAATTCATTGCAAAACTAAAGCTTAAAGGTACTATACAGTCAACAGCGATTTTTCGGTGTCCCTAGGGGTAGCGAAAATGTCCGAAAAAATGAATGCATGCTTTTCACTGCCCCCAAGGGCCCAAATTGCCACAAGCATGTTCAAAATAGCTCTGAAGGCATGTCAATACACTTATTAGGTGTATTGGTGCTCGTCCTGTGACAGGAGGTGGCAGGTGCATGCGTCTGTCCCGTGACAAGTGCCCCTTCCCACTCTTGGTATACTTCGCGCACGCTTCAACGCGTAACTGCTGTATTGAGGCGAAGCTGACTTGCGGGAACCGGTATTATGGAATGCGTCGTGCTTTCCAAGCTTCGAAGCAATGGCGAGGATTACAAAGTCGGAGTCAGCACCAATGCTGATAGTCAATTCTTTCAATGAAAAACATGGCATCGAACAGCATGAAGCTTGGCAGCGAATGTCAAAGCAGGTAGGCCTTTTGTTGCCACGGTGGTGGCTGCTACTGCTAGCGGATCTGCAAGCGAGAGCGCCTGTTCCACGAGGTGATATAATCAAGATGGTAGTGGTGGCGGCTTCGATAACGCCGTTTCGTACCTGCGGTCACAGCAAAAAGTCAGTGAAATTCCACAGCAAAGGGCTTTTTGCATCTGCAATTTCAGACATTCTAATACATTGGCTATATGAAGTACATGGCAGTACTGCAAAGGAATCCGAAAAATCGGTCGTTGAATGTGCAAGATATAGCAAGGTATAGTCTGTTTTTATTTTCTCTGAACCAGAAGACACACAAGCTAAAGAAGAGGAGAGAACTGCAGCTCGCATCAAGTAGTCTCGTTAGTGCATCCTGTGATAGCACTGCCTTTTCTGTCCTGTACATATTTCAACACCACTTGTAAGCCACTATCAACCAATTAGTCCACCTTGACATCTTGGTAAAGAGCCTTTACAGAACGTCCAATATTGTTCCCTCACAAGTCATCACTTATCTATGGCAGTTCACCCACAATTTGAGGCTAGAAATTCCATATGCTAAAATAGGGTGCTCTCTCTCCCCTTTCTTTTAATGCATTAGGCATATCTTGCATGCTAATATTTCACCACCGCACCTAAGCTGTGCCTTGTTGACACTGACACACATACATATGAATGTTCATGAATGTTGGCTAGAAAATGCCAGCTCTGAACTAGACTTTCATTTCGCAGATGGATCATGCTGCCCAAGTAGTGTAGGAAATCCTATGCTGTACGAGAAATTTGACTTGAAAGCTCCATATGTTGTATTACTGAAACAACTTGAATCTCCTACTTTCTACAAAGATACAAAACAATGTGGGTGCGAAAATTACCATGAAGAAAGGGGAGACGCACCTGATTTGGACGCCCGAGTAAAGGTGGTTGAAGATGTCATTCTCCTCGAGGCGGCCGTGGCCGTTGTCATAGAAGTAGACGCCCACTTGTTTGCCCGAGTGGATACGGTTCCGCCGCAGCACAGGCGTGCTGCCTGTCGTGATCCAGACGCCCGCCAGTGTGTTGGCGTACACCTCGTTCTCCTCGATGAGGCCCTGACCCTTTTCGTGCACATAGATGCCCCCGTGCTGGCCATGGTGGATCTTGTTGTAGCGCACAATGGGGTCACTGCTTGTCCGTATCTGAATGCCTGCCAGAGCATTGCCATGGATGTTGTTGTGCTCAATCAGGCCCCGACCCTGCAAGACAGCAATTGAAGGCACATTGACACCAGCCGCCAAAAGGAAATTCCAGAAGCCCTGGCCATTCAGAGAAGACAGTCGTCTAAATGAGAAACAGGCTGAGCTTATTTTCAAGGCAAATTCTGAATCAAATTCATTTGAACAACTTTGGCAAGTGCTAACTTCTCACTGCCGCCACTGTGTGCAAGCAATTGATTATAATGCAGAAGCAAAAAGAATGGAACATTACATGGCTTGGAATGCAAGCTTTCTTTGATGTCATGTTAACTTTGTGTGATGATTGTCTTTTCAGTCACCGGACAATACCAACATGCGAAGCAGCACCTAACGGCCTCTTATGGGTCAGAGACATCATCTAGTTTAAGTTGATAAATGTATCTTGCTGCCTGATGATTTTACATTTAATTAAAAAACATTTGGGATGTCTTTGAGGAAAGCCTACATCTCTTTTTTTTTTCTACAGTGCTTCCATGCACAGCACACTTACCACATTGCACACTACCTTACCACATTGCATGGCTACTGGACCAATGCACATTAATTTGCCACATAAAATTGAGCAACACCAATTGTCCATGCAGCACTGCTTGACCACTGGAGCACACTTTCTTCACCCGGGTCTCAATGGCAGAAATCCCACCTGAAACTTCTGCCATGCCAAGGAAACATTATTGACAAAAGGAAACATGGCAGAACTGAAACAGCAATACCGTGGCTCGGCTAAGTTTGAGTGATAAGAAAGGTTTCTTCAAAAGCACAGGAGGCATGACCTCCTACTGTAAACTGCCAAAAGAAAATTTATTGTTGATTGAACTAAGCGGGAAAACATGACGAAGTGTGCAATTTAGTGTACCGACTACAAATACGCAATTACTGACATGCAAAGCGAACCCTAACATCATTTAGCTCAAGGTAGTGTTGCACTCAAAGACAACAGTTTCCGACGAGTTTCTCAATAACAATTTGGGCCATGTCCCAAAACATTTGCAATGACACACTTTTAATTTAAAGGAAGTGAGATATCTCAATGGGCTATTTCAACACCAGGTCATCTGGCCCATATTCAAAAGGTTATGCTGCTTACAACTGAAAAATTTGTTTTGAAAACGGGCTTTGAATACACCTGCACACAGTGGTAAAAACAATGTAGACAAACATGCAAATTCTGGGAGTGTGGCAATGAAAACTCTTTTTGTATTTATTTAGGGGAATGAATTGATGAATTATGGCATGCAGGTGTGATTTGCTATGCTGATATCCTAACTGAAATCAGTTTTGTGCTATCTGTTATAGTTTACAAGTTAAAACACTTGACAGCCTCTAATGGTTATCCCCAAATTAATTCATTAATTACACCTAAGTTCGCCAAGATTTTTACATCCGCTAGTTCACGAAGGCCCATTGTGTGCAATAAAGCTGTTGGTTTATTTTTTAAATGCCGAAATGAGCATAAAAATATCTTTTGCACTTCCCTATGCATATTGTCAAACTTTTGCAAAAGCCCATTAAGAATTTTTTTATGAAGTGCAGTTAGAAATGGACAGCTGTATTACACTAATCAATGTTTCAGGATCTAAGAGCAAAAGACAAAATGATTTTGTCTTCATTCGTTGTGAAGTGGCACTGGGATGACTGAAAGCAACTACACAAGAAATGAAAGGTCAGAGAACAGATCTCAAAGTTTCATTTGTTATAAAAATTGAAATATTTACTTTGAGCACCTAAAACCCACCTGCGATGTAGTCCTTTACTTGTGAGGACACATTTTCTCCACATTTTGATGTGGTTTTTCGCTTCTTTGCAGCAGTTTCGAGCACCTTAGTTGCCTTTTTTAATGCATCGTGCATCCATGCATCGTACAGAGGTAGACGACAATGCATTCACAATGTCCGCTCTCATATCCTCTCGTTGTGCAAACTGTTCAATAGTGAGAGTTGGAGCTTAAATCCGCAGCTAAATATTTGAAGCGAAAACTTCCACTCTTGCCACCGTCGTGGTGCCATCACTACCACACGTGGGCACGCTGTCACCACCGCAAGCGGACGCGCCATCACCACAGCCCACGGTCACGCCGTCAGCACTGCAGGCGGATGCACTTTCCCGGTCACCCATGTGTACCGGTCGTGCCTCATCGACAAGCTCGGTGGAATCCACTTCTACGAGTAGTTTTCTCCCTCTGTTACACACCTTTCATGGTCTTCAGTACATGAGGGCCGTTCTGAACTTGATTTCTTTGGGGCTCATCACAGAACATGTACTTAAGGGGGGACGCGGGTCTTGAAATCGCGAAAAATGGTTAAAAATGGCAATTTTCAAAAATTGCGTTTTTGAAGTCTTTAATGTCCCAACTATGCCTCTACAAAATATTATGGCTCAATTCCTACTCGAAGTATAAAAAAAACGGCAATTTAGAAACGTCGGTGAGCCGAAATTGAACGCCAAGCGCGAAGATTTGCCTCATTTTCAAGCTGCCGTAGCTCCGCGCGACGCGAACCGATCGGCGCCATCTTGGTCTCGTTTGAAAGCTGGTTTCCCGCTCTCCATTCTGGCGCCCCTCGGCACGCTGTAGACCCTCGTGCAGCGGAGCGATCGGCACCCCAAGCACCCGTTCTCAAGAGCGAAATCGTCGCGAGACAGCCGCTGATTGGGTGAAGCGGGCGCCTCCCCGAGGCGCAGCCCTCTGATTGGCCGTGACGCATGCTTCGCCTGCCGCGGCCCCGCGGCCGCGTTGTTCCACTCCTTCGCGTCGTCTGCTTTCGCCGGCGCGCACGTCATTTTTCGCATTCCTCTTGTATTTTTCGTTCTGCCTTTTTCTTTATCGTTCTTGTAGATATTTTGGCTATTGAGTCGCCTCTTTTAACCACGAATTTCTTGCTTTTGCGTGCCTGGTGTCTTTGTTCCGCGTGTCACGATGGCGCGAGACGCGCGCTTGAAAGCAAGCACGCGAAAAGCAGTCAGCAAAAAGAGGCGCGCATGGAATAAGAGCGCTACATCGTCGAGAACTACAGCTTCGGTGATGCCGCAAGCTGCTGTGGCATAGAGATATGGCTGTGGCCTTGGTGGATGCGGCTGGACAGTCCCGATCGGTGTCAACTTCGGTGTTACCGCAAGTCTCTGCAGTGCCGGTGGATGCGCCTGGACTAAGCCCGTCGAAAATGCTAACTTTTGAAACGCTGCAAGTCGCTTCGGATTCCGTGTCGTCGGAAGCGGCCGAGCCGGCTGACCTAAGCCTAACGTCGACTTCGGCGTTTCCGAACGCCGCTTCGGTGCCGACGGACGCGGCTGAACCGAGCTCGCGTGCTCAACGCTTCGACGCGGTGTTTTGCGCGGAGTGCGCGGGGCGTGAAAAGTACGCAGACAACATTAAAACTTCATTGGCGAAGAAGTCCGCGACTTCCCGCAAGTTCGAGCTAATGAACGTCGGCGCAGCAAGTAATGACGACTTTCTGAGTTTTTTTTTTTTGCCAAGTAACAATGCAATACAGAGGTTTTCACAATCTTTACATGAACAGATTTCTTTGAGTTTGGTGTTATTGTGTTCAGTAATGACTGGGCTGCATGCTAAAGCATTAAATTTTTCCATGTGATAGGTAAACAAAAGTGGCAGAGTAAGCAAAACTTTGAATGCAATTTTCTCAGCTTTGCTTTTTCGATCAAATGCCTTTGCCTTACAGAACTTTTTATAATGTTTGCATCAACTGATTTTATTGAATTAGGTATCATTTTTTTCAGTAAAACCTCAACTACATCCTAAAGCTTTCCATTTTTCATTAAACCCATTAGACTAGCAATTAGGTCAGATGTAAGCTAATTACTCCCGCATTGTTTTTTTCTTCCTACTTTGTTATTCATTCATGACCTATATGATCACTTTTTAAAAATTTCTTTAGCTTTAGGATGTGCAGTGGGCCCTTGGAAATGACAGCCATTCTTTGAAACTAGTTTTTTTAATTAAGAAATTATAATAATGGCCCGTAAGAAAAGACCTATGTGGGATTAATTATTTTGCAATATCTTCATTTATAGATGAGATATATAAAATCTGAATATATATTTGGGATCAGCATTCAAAGATATATCTGCATGCCAATTTTCAGGAAGATATGTTACGAAATAAAAAAAAAGTTTTCAAGACCCTCATCCCCCCTTAAGCTGCCACGATTGTCAATCACGTTCACTGGAACTTGCAGCTTGCTGCACAAATGCACGCGAGAGAGGTTCGGCAGCAATTCAAATCTCCAGTAGCCAATAGGAGTATGGCTTGTGCCCCACCTAACTACTGCACCCTATCGCAATGCCGCATTTGTCTTTTTAATGCTTGCGTTTGCTAGTTTATTTTTCTGTGGAGGAATATGTTGCTTCAGCTATCTTTAGCTCCTATCTCTATTCGTCACGATGATACAAAGATGGCAGCACTGCGTCAACGGACAGCTGAGTGATCGGCGGTGTGACGGGGCCTTCCAAAGCCCAATTTTTTTATGACAGCACTCTAGATTAGTGTTGTTCTTTCAAATTCTACCACGTATTTTACTATTTCACCAGGAGGTAAATAAAGGTCCATGGATCGTAAAAAAATTAATAAAATATAATATTTTGACAATTTCACAACTTCAATTGCCGCATACCCCCTTAAACATTAACCCAGATAAACGTAAGCATTCATTAAGTCTTGCATGAAATACTAATGTAAAAGCAAAATTTTAGTTGATATTATAAATCTGATCTATCAGAGGGTGGCACAGATGTAGATAGGTCTGAATAAGTGAGTTGATAAAAAGATCCTTGCTCTTAAAAATTTGTTGGCAACAGTACAGTCAAATACGAGTATATCAAACCTGTTTACATCAAATTATCTCGTGTATCAAACATTATGATTACACTGAACAAAAATAGCTACTCTTGATATATTGAATATCAAGTGAAGCAAAGGTGGCAGGGAAACCCGCTGACACCTCCCCCCCCTCGAAGTGGTTTAGCTTAGCGGCTCACGGGCAGCTCTATCATCCACCAGCTCTCCCTACCGCGACTGTGCCACGTCGGATGAGCTGTTGACACACCACTGCAAAAAATTATCCTGGCCCACCCACAGAGCTTGTTCAGACAGTCAATCAGAGCCTTTTGTGTTCTTGTCATGCAAGTGCATGTTGTCTCGCTGCTTTTCTCACCGATTTTGTTCGAAACTGCTTCAGATATGCCAGCTTCCACGTGCTTGGTGATGACTGAAAATTCTGATGAGTGGAACGAAGCCGTTGCCAATGTTGCCAAAGTTTGGAGCAAACTGTCAGGATTTCCTGAAGCCATTGACAGTCAACGTGTTTATGAGTGCGGATGATGGTGTCGGGACCACGGGAGAGCTTGCAAACCAGGACTACGTTGGCCACATCGTACTGAACACAAGTGAAGGCAGGTACAATTAAGGGGGGATGAGGGTCTTGAAAACTTTTTTTTTATTTCTTAACGTATCTTCCTGAAAATTCGCATGCAGATATATCTTTCAATGCTGATTCCAAATATATATTCAGATTTGATATATCCCATTTAGAAATGAAGATATCGCAAAATAACTTATCCCACATAGGTCTTTTGTTACGGGCCATTATGGTAATTTCTTAATTAAAAAAACTAGTTTTAAAGAATAGCTGTCATTTCCAAGGACCTACTGCACATCCTAAAGCTAAAGAAATTTTTTAAAAGTCATCATATAGGTCATGAATGAATATCAAAGTAGGAAGAAAAAAACAATGCAGGAGTAATTAGCTTACACCTGACCTAATTGCTAGTCTATTTGGTTTAATGAAAAATGGAAAGCTTTAGGATGCAGCTGAGGTTTCACTGAAAAAAATGATACCTAATTCAATAAAATCAGTTGATGCAAACATTATGAAAAGTTCCGTAAGGCAAAGGCATTTGATCGAAAAAGCAAAGCTGAGAAAATTGCATTCAAAGTTTTGCTTACTCTGCCACTTTTGTTTACCTATCACATGGAAAAATTTAATGCTTTAGCATGCAGCCCAGTCATTACTGAACACAATAACACCAAACTCACAGAAATCTGTTCATGTAAAGATTGTGAAAACTTCTGTATTGCGTTGGCCTTTGACAAAAAAAGCTCAAAAAGTCACCTGCTATTTTCTATGAATCTGCCACACATTCACAAAAGTCCTGGGCAGTAGTCCTGGGTTCTGTCAGGCTTGTGTTTCTTGGCCATCCTCTTCTTCACCTTTTCAGCGTTGGTGTGACTTTTATCAGACCTGCACAGCCTCTGCTTATCTTTCTCAAGGCTCCTACGAATGAGGCAGCTCCCAGGACTGTAACCAAGCTGTGCTGCAACAGCTCTGCTGGTTGCTGCCATTCCTTGGTTGAAGCGAGAAACTGCTTCTGCAACAGCTCTTTCAACAGCCAGCAAAGAGTCATGCGTGTTCTTGGAGCTTTGGCTCCAAATGACAGAGTGTAGGCACTCAATGGCGTTCTGTGTCATGCCATCTTTGCAGCGCTCCAAGAGGGCCTCGTCGCCCAGCCTTGCAAAGATTGGCTCAAGAGCAGTGCGAACGTGGCCTGGCAGAGGGTTTTTGTGTGGTGACGGCTCCACTTGGTTCGCCAAAGCACGATTGAAGGCACACCACGAATCAACCCCTTGAGGACAGCAACTGTGGTCTGGGGCTTCATCTGTCGAGGTCATGTGCAACAGCGTGGCATGCACTGCCTTTTTCATGCCTGCAACGTCGTGGCTGTGGCTCCGCAAGGCATACCCATAGTAGTTTGTAATTTTCTTTATCTTATCTTGGGTGAGGTTGCCCTTTCCGCCAAGAGATTCTCCTTGTGCCTTCTTCTTCTCCACCAAGTTGCGAAGAGCCGTCCCCATCCGCTTGTGGACATGGTTCAAGCAGTCTTTCTTTTCAATGGATATATATCCATACACTTCTCCTGAGGTCAATGCATGAAAGGTGCGGCTATCACCATCAGAAAGTATAGTTGTGTACCGCAACCCATTTTTTTCCAGAGACCTGTTGAACAAAATGATAGCTGCTTCAGTCTCCATCCGGCCGGCATTGCAGTCGATGTTTTTCATGCACTTGTGGTTCATAGCCCAGTCACCGTACCCATCATCACTGGGATCAGGTGCCCCTTGGCACCCACGACAGTACCTCGAGAGCACAACATGGTCCAGTACTAGGCCAGTGTATAGCTCTATGATGCAGCCTACTGCAATATTTGAATTGTGACCACGTGTTTTCCATGTGCCATCAAATATGACATCTACATTTCCTGGTGGATTCAGGAAGTTCTTGTACATGTCCTTCACCACTTTGACGCTTGCTGCTTCTGTAGCAGTAGCTACTGCCTGGCAAGCTTTCACCATGGTGTCCATATGCCCCCTGAAAGTCTTGTGGTGAAGTCCTCGGTGAGAGAGGTTCATGGTGGCACAAAAATCTGCTAGGGCAGTCGCTCCCTTGCCTATACTTTGAATTCCCTTCATTGCCCGCAAATTGACTTCAAAGGGCGTGATGTTGGATTTCCCGGGCACTCGTGGCGACGAGAAGTGCCGCTCGGCGAAATCGCAATTTGAGCATGTGAGCTCCAACTTCACTGCTAGGCCGTATTCTCTCTCACTGCACTTTGCGAGTTGGAGAGTGGTCATCCCACACTTGCTGCAGCTTGTGGACACAAACATCTTCTTTAGCACTGAGAGATCAACGATGATGTACTCTGTGCCGCGATCGTCATCTTCACTTGCTGTGCCGACGTTCATTAGCTCGAACTTGCGGGAAGTCGCGGACTGCTTCGCCAATGAAGTTTTAACGTTGTCTGCGTAATTTTCGTGCCCCGCGCACTCCGCCTCCGTGAAAAACACCGTGTCGAAGCGTTGAGCACGCGAGCTCGGTTCAGCCGCGTCCGTCGGCACCGAAGCGGCGTGCGGAAACGCTGAAGTCAACGTTAGGCTTAGGTCAGCCGGCTCGGCCGCTTCCGACGACACGGAATCCGAAGCGACTTGCAGCGTCTCAAAAGTTGGCATTTTCGACGGGCTTAGTCCAGGCGCATCCACCGGCACTGCACAGACTTGCGGTAACGAAGTTGACACTGATCGGCACTGTCCAGCCGCGTCCACAGGCGAAGCTAGCGTCGACGGGGTTTGTTCAGCCGCGTCCACCGGCGAAGCTGTTGTTGGCGAGCTCAGTCCTGCCGCATCCACCAAGGGCACAGCAGCTTGCGGCATCACCGAAGCTGTAGTTCTCGACGATGTAGCGCTGTTCTTATTCCATGCGCGTCTCTTTTTGCCGACTGCTTTTCGCGTGCTTGCTTTCAAGCGCGCGTCTCGCGCCATCGTGACACGCGGAACAAAGCCACCAGGCACGCAAAAGCAAGAAATTCGTGGTTAAAAGAAGCGACCCAATAGCCAAAATATCTAGAAGAACGATAAAGAAAAAGGCAGAACGAAAAATACTAGGAAACAAAGAGGAGCTCGAAAAATGACGTGCGTCCAGGCGAAAGCAGACGACGTGAAGGAGTCGGACAACGCGGCCGCGGAAGGCGAAGCATACGTCACGGCCAATCAGAGGGCTGCGCCTCGAGGAGGCGCCCGGTTCACCCAATCAGCGGCTGTCTCGCGACGATTTCCCGCTTGAGAACGGGTGCCAATCCCTCCGCTGCACGAGGGTCTACAGCGTGCCGAGGGGCGCCAGAATGGAGAGCGGGAAACCAGCTTTCAAACGAGACCAAGATGGCGCCGATCGGTACGCGTCGCGCGGAGCTACGGCAGCTTGAAAATGAGGCAAATCTTCGCGCTTGGCGTTCAATTTCGGCTCACCGACGTTTATAAATTACCGTTTATTTTATACTTCGAGTAGGAATTGCGCCATAATATTTTGTAGAGGCATAGTTGGGACATTAAGGACTTCAAAAACGCAATTTTTGAAAATTGCCATTTTTGACCATTTTTCGCGATTTCAAGACCCGCGTCCCCCCTTAAGGAAGCAACAAGGATCCTCTGCCTGCATCCTCCAAGGTGATTGGTTCACTCACACTAGTCGAGCGCCTCTGCGCGAATGTGGAATGAGTTGCTCAAGCAGAAGATACGCGACTATTTCATGTCAAACTAAGGTAGTTTCATCAGTAAGGTGCTTTTATAAATGGCATGTGCTTTTATGACATCCCAATTCTTTAGCCCGCTATATCAAATTATGCCCTACATTGAACTGACAGGAGTTTCTTTTTGCGAGTTCAATATAACAGGGTTCGACCGCATTAGTATCCTTTCAAACTTATTTTTCCTGTACTTAGACTCAAATGAAGAATAGTTAAATCATTGGTGTCAATATGACAGTCGTAAACAAATTCTTAAACCAGGCACTTGATAAAATCACAATTCTTTGCAGGTAGAGTAGGGTGTTCTATGCTTTTAGTTCCGTCGATTCACTGCTTTCAGTTTCAATCATGCAGTAGTGACATGCATAGTTCAGTACATTAATCACACAAAGACCTACCTCGCCAAAAATGTAGACGCCACCCTGGTGGCCATTGTAGATATCATTGCGGCGGATGGTGGGGTTAGAGTGCGACGTGATCCAGACGCCGGCAAAGTTGTTGGAGTGGATTTTGTTTTCCATGAACTGACCCCGGCCACTTTCGTGCACGTAAATGCCCCCGGTCTGGCCATGGTGGATCTCGCAGCGTACCACCGTGGGGTTAGCACCTGCCTTCACCTCAAAGCCCGCAATGCGGTTGTTGTGGATGTCATTGGCCTCAAAGTAGCCCAGGCCATTGTCGAAGGTGAACACACCAACGTCGCGACCATGATGAATGTGATTACGCCGCATGATGGGATTGGCATGGTTCTTGACCCACACGCCTGCCAGTGCGTTGCGGCTGATCTCGTTCTCTTCATAGATGCCCTGCACCAAGAGCACAAGTACGTCAGAAAATTTATTTTACTGATCAGCCTAGACTAATCACTTCCCTTGCACAAAAAGAAAGCAATTGTGATGAAAACTTTGCCTATGATACCTGTCTGCCTTTGCAGTATCATGTTGCACTGATATCTCCCTTTTTTTAGTGTAACCAATAGACATAATGCATGTCACAATTTATGAAGTGTATGCAACAATCTCTTGCCTTGCAAACACTAATAGGCTACTAAGACAGTAGCCAGAATACCCGTCGCCCATATGAAGCATTGCACTAGATTCCATATCAAACAATAGTGAAAACATCCTGAAAGTGATCAAATGAGAATACAGCCCCAATTGTACTTCTAAAACATAAGAGTTGAACCTCATTATAATGAATTTGCATCTAGTACACAAATAACTTCATTATTCCCAGTAGTTAAAAGCATGCCCATTTATGCTGGCAAGAAAAAAATGAGTTTTAGATTTTACTGCATTATATCTGCATACGTTATAATGAGCTTCGACCATACCTTGTTCATACATTTTGAAAAAATGAAAGGTGGAGAAAAAAACATACTAACCGGCAACATTAATACGATATGATCTGGAATCACTAAAAAATCTGACAAACTCAACTGTAGTCGACATGTACATTATGCAAAGCATTGTGCGCTGTACTGGTGGGGCCGGAGCAGCCCGAGACATCTGCTGTCGTTTTTGCGGCTTCAATAAGCATACATTTGTGCTGTTCGAATTTAGCCTGGGTCAACAGCTTCAAGCGGGGCATTTTGGCGAGAAGTTTTGACGCGCTCACCCGGTGTGCCAAATATTGTATTTACTCGATTCTAACATGCCCTCGATTGTAACACGCACCCGTTTTTTCGTGACCAAAAAAGAAAATAATAATAAACAAACAAATAAACCACCCTGATTGTAACGCTGCTTTCGATATACACAAAGATCGATGCCGTGCCGAGCTCCACCCACAGGACAAACTCCAACCTGCTCTTCACACACTCATCGCCAAAGTATACATCGTGCCCACTTCACTGGTGAACACTTTTCATGTACCTTGAACACACGCATGAGCTACAGCTCTCTTCTGGGCGTTTTCCGTTCGTTTGGCCTGTGTGCTTTAATTATAGCTTGTTTATTGTGCTCCTTTACAAGTGGATTCATCGTTTCCAATGACTCTCACCATCGTGATTTCATTTATCTAAAGCGCCTGCACTCGAAGCCACACAGCTTCGCAACAGCACCGTAACCTGCTAAAGGCACCAAGCTGTGTTGCCAATGCTAACAATTTGCAACCTGCGACGAATGACAGGACTTGGTGACATACTTTGGAGGATGACTCATTAGTAGACTTTCATTGATTCGAGCCTGATTGGTAGACATAACTGGTCTAATTATCCAGCGAGTCAAATTGTATAATTATTCGGTGAAGGAATGCAAGACCACACTTGGCAGTATTGCCTTAAAAGTAGGGGTGTGCGAGTATTGGAAAATTTCGAACATTATTGAATATTATTTTTTTAAATACTTGTATTCAATACGAAAACTACGTATTCGAAAATGCTCGCTTATTCGATTGGATATGAATATTCAAAACAAATCCAATATATTGCTGGCTGTGCGGCAGCAAAACTTGTTCTTCGCATTTATTTCTATCTAATCTAAGAAATTGTGCCCAATTTTGTGCTTAATTTTGTGATAATTTAATGCTGCTGACGAAGTTTCACCTGTAAAACACGCTTACCTACTGGACGTCTAAGCTTTGCAGGAAAGCCAGCCTCTCAGTAGCAACGGGCATGGGTTTGCAAGCAATGAGGGTGCACTCTTTCGCAGGCTCCACCCGCAGCCTGAGCTTACTGCTTGACAGCTAATGCGAGGAGTGGCGGCTGGTACAGGGTCAAATGCCTCTGAGTTTACAGGAAGTTGATGCCGTATAATAAGGCCCAGGTAGGTGAGAACGGACTAGTGGAAATTACTCCAATTTTCCAAAGCTAACATGACAAATACGCAATATTTTAGCCTAACGGCTTACTAGTTAAATTTTTTTTAACAGTGACAATGTAACTGCAGCGTTCCAACATGTTAAAATGAGCCAGCTTGCTAATCAATGCATGTGCTATCATTTTCAATATTTGATGCTATTTGTATACAATTCGCATTTGAAAATTTAAATATTCGTGCACCCCTACCTAAAAAGTTAACTTCACCTCGATAAAATGGTGCATGTTTTTGTCATTTGAGCACTCATGGTCCTTGGAGCCAATCATGAGTTGCCAATTCGGTCACATGCTCAAACTGGCCAATAATAGCGTGCGCCACAAATTTCTTTTTCTGTTGTTTTTTCGTGACCGCAGTGCCGGCAAGGTTGCCAACCGAAAAAAAATATCTAGAAACGTGAGCTTACGAATGATACCAAAATGGCCCTGGCAGAGCGCATAGTTAACTAGTTATGTGCGACAAAAATCGGGCGCAATTTATCTACAACTTAAAGGGCAAGACTTGCGGATTCGCACCTATAGATCTACATGGAACTACATGGTATTTTGTAACTAAATTTCGGAGATAGGCGCGAAAACACGTCAGAAATGCGGGAAATAAAAATTGAAAATTCAAATTTTGGGTTGATTTTTGTTCCCAAAGACCCAGGTCCCCCCAATTATTTACACACGCACCTGTGCCGTCTCCGGTCACGGTACAAGCACTGAGATGCCTAGTAAGTTTGCTGGCAGGCCTTCAGAATTTTCGATAGACCCAAGCTCTTTTGTTGGCTTTGAACATCCCCTCGACTTTCCGAGTTCTTGCATCTTCCCACCTTCCTTTTCACTAGCTTTCCCTAAACACAGATTGTTGTACTTCACTTCTCAGCGCACATATAATTAAGGAATGCATACTAGGCCCTGTTAACAGCCTCATATACAAGACACGCATGGCAGGCAAAACAAGGGCACAAATTGCCACAGCAACATCAGAAACAGCTCTGAATGGCTGCCAGCATGCTTACTAGGTGGCTCGGTGGTCATACTAGGACCGAAGATGGTGCTGTGCTCACCTGTATATTTATAAATGTGTACTAGTTCTGTGACAGCGCCTCCTTTTCGTGCTGGGTATGCTTCACCGCAAAAATATGCGTATGCTTCGCCACATAACACAGATATATTGCGGCGAAGCTGATCAGCTATACTTCAATTATTCGGCAAAGGCCAATTTTGAGGTAGAAATAACGAAGGTTTGGGAACTTAGAAATGTATGGGTGCCTGCCGGGACCTGCTGTCAGGATCGAATTAACTGGAGTCAAGTTAACTAAGGTCTACCTGTAGGAAAAGTAGAAAAGTTCTAAGCTAGCATGCTACTCCAAATAGGAAAAGGAGAAATGGGATGGAAGAAGAGAGTGATGAAAGATTACGGAAATAAGGGATGCATACAAACATGCAAGAATGTGATGTGAATTCACCAAGCACACATCAAGTGCCAAACTAGCACTTTCCAATAATGTTAACAGTGCTTAGAGATAACCGATTGCATGCTTGCCATGTTCACTTTCCCTTGCTGTCCAATGCCGCTTGTGATCTGCACTATGGAAGAACGAGCTCACCTGGGCATAGTCAGTTATGTACAGCCCCACATTCTCGCAGTCAGAGATGTCACAGCTGCGCAGGCAGGGCTCGGCACCAGTCCCGCTGACGCACACGGCTGCCCCGACCACCGACGTGCTCCGGATGATGCAATGGTCCACCGTTGGCGAGCAGTTCTCGTTGATCTCGAGGCAGTAATGCTTGTGGTGCGGCACTGACGACGTAATGTCGGGCGTGAACTGAAGCAGACAAAAGAGCAGTGTGATAACCTGCTCCCAACAATACAAGCGGCCTAACTTTCTAATACATGGTGCGGAAAAGCAGGCATGTAAACATGAACACAATATAATTCTGTGCCTTCCTTCTTTTCCCACCACTGTGCAACCTTTCAATTTCATGGCCCAACATGGTTATGTTGTGCTACAATATTGGCAAATAAAACATGAAGAAATCAAACACAGAACAAACCAGGTGAGGTGAAGCATTCTTACATTTCTGCAAGAACACGAATTACAGAAGTTCCTAGCAACACATATGGCAACAGGTTATAAAGGGCACTGGAGTCTACCCAGTGGTTTTAACGAGCTAGCTTATTTTTCTTCTGTCGAGCGTTTTAGGTAACTTCCATTTTTTGCTTTTTTCCCCTCAACAGCTGCTCTGAAAATTCAGACTCTGAAATCTGGGCACTGCAGCCACCACTCACCTTGAGCGTCAGGTATCCGAGGTATGCTCCACGGGCACCCTCCACGAAGGTGACCGTTGAGTCAGAGTCGCGCTCGAGGATGACATGCTCAGCAACATTGCCAGGCGCTGCCCCAATCAGCGCCACACCGGTGTCTACGATGAGGAACTCCCCCTTGTACGTGCCCGCATGTACGAAGATGACAGGCCGATCAACATCCTCGCAGAAGTTGAATGCCGTCTCTATGGTATCAAAGTAGCTCAGCGATCGGCCGCGATACCTCTGTGGCTGGCCGTCGTACTGCGCCTGCATAGAAGGAAGCCAAATTATTAGTGGTCAAGCAAGCAAGACCACAGGCTACCAGAAATTAACACAAGCTCCACAAGGTCAGTCATATGTATAAGGGGATGCTGACCCGAAGTAAAAAAAAGACGTGCTTCGGCTCCTAGACAAAAGCTTTGTTCACACTGTTCAATTAGGACCTCCTCCTCCTCTTGTATGCAACATCAATTTAAATCGGTAGTTATACAGTGCAACAAAAGTGGACAATCACTTTAGCATATGCTAAATAGGATGAAGACGAAAGCCTGCCTTCTCACGAGACATTCATTACATTACTTGACATTTTAATTCTAATGCGTTGTTACTTCCTATTACTTGTTTTCTCCCACCAAAGGTCATAGGTTTGAGTGTCTTAATTAACTCTATATTATATATAGAGTTAATTATATTATTATATTATATTATTACCGATATTATTATATATATTATTCTATATTATTACCAGGCCCCATAGCAAATTTGGGTTTTACACTGGAAGTTGTTACGCGTCCTCTAGGGAGCATTCTGCCACAAAAATTTTTCAAGACAGCTCATTAATAGCCAAGATCGAAATATTTCAGTGCTGCCAACCCACGATTTCAGAAGGCGAGCTCCACTGCATAGCGAGACACTCTCTCCACTTGCCCCGTCTAGCTTCCGCAAGCGAAATTATTTCCCTGTGTTCTCCCATACCAGACCTCAAAGATCGCGTGACGCATACTTCACGGGCCCCGCCTTTCATTTTTTTTCTCCTCGTATTTTTTTTTTTCCCTTGCGGCGCTACACCCTTCGTCTGACGGCGTAGCGCGCGAGCTGTTATGATGTGCCGTTTCACAAAGCGCACGATTTTGCGCGCTGTAAACAAGGACACATGACTAACGGTATATTTTAGTGCTAAACAAATACTGAGGCAGAACAACCGGATCACAGAGCATGATCACGTGCTGGAAAGCAGTATAAAATGGCATAGTTTCGGTACCTGCGCACATGACTGCACGACCATGGGAACAAATAGACGAAGCGGAAGTACATCTCTCTTGCTTTGGTACAAATGCACAAACAAAACACAAATGCCACGAGGAAGAAGCTTACCTGGAAGTGCGGCCGTACATGGATGCCGCGGTACAGCTGCCGGAAGCTCTCCTTCCAGGGGTTGGGACAGTCAGCCTCCTCAGGGGCCACAAACTCAAACTTGCACGGCGCCGGGTGGAAGAGGGGCAGGTCATACTCAAACACATTTTGGTAAAGGGTCTTCCAAAGCTCCGTGTCATTGGAGATGGCATGGAAGCGCCGGCACACCTGTGCCACCCGGCACAGGTCCTGCTCCAGCAAGTACGAGAAGATGGTGAGCAGCACTTCGTCCGGCACCTCGAGCAGGAGGTAGTGTGCCGCACTGCTCCCATCTGCACAAGAGAAGCTGCCAACATGAGCGGACTCATACTCTTCCGCTCGGCCTCACTAAAATTACGAGACAAGAAATTCTCTAACCATGTTCTAACAGCCAGCGAACTTGGGAACAAACACAAAACCAGGCAAACCCAAGTGCTGAACTGCAACTAAAGGTTTATTGCTGAGAGACGCATTTGTGTTCATGCTTGAATACAGTGCAAGCATGGACATAAATGCTTCTCGCACAGCAATAAACCTTTAGTTGGTTTAGCACTTGCGTTTGTCTGCTTTTGTGCTTGTACTAGAGTCCCCAAGTATATTACTCTTAGGACAATAAGTGGCCGCCCAACTAGCCCACCGATTTCTCCTGAGCAATTCACCTTAGGCTAGTGAAAATGCACTTGGCATTGCCAGTACTTAGCAAGCGATACTAAGGAAAAAATACACAAGTAGTATGCTGGTAAAACAGGAAATGCATCATACAATTATGCATGCAATTCAACAGAAAGTACCAGTCATACAAACAAATGCATCCAACAAGGTTTTAACAAGGTAGCCCTTTTTCAGACACTCTTTGCAGTGCATAGGACACAGCAGGATAAAGTGTCACAGGTTTAAAGGCAGATTGCTCCACACAATAATTCCCTTCAGGCTAATCTCCTTGAGGGAATTCACGTTTGACTGGCGTTGACCGCCATGTCTGAAGTAAATACGTTTTTTTTAACACACTGAAGCCACAGTGCCATCTGCTTCAATAAAGGAATTCAATCAATCAGTCACTCAATGTTATTAGCTGTAATGGATAGAGTACGCGCTGCTTTGAATAGGCCTCAAAGGTCTGCTAGTAAAAGCAGAGAGGGTTGTTTCCTGTTACAGAGTTGCACTTTGTCACCACCTTGGTATCAAACAAAGAGTGCTTATAGAGACTGCACATGAATACGGGGATGGCTGGCCTGTACCTGGACAGGATTTTATTAATGACCAAACATGCAGCACAGATAAAAAAAAAGAGAGCCAACACGCAGCGTATCTGTCACATCTCTGAATAAGTATCTCTTGAGAAGAAAGATCTGCACATGACATCGCAAACTCCTGTTCCAAACATCATTTACAGCTTCAAGTGCTAGAAATAAGCTGAGGGCAAGCAATTCAGAATAAGGTCATGCTTTTGCCGTACCAGCACTTCAAGAAAGTGACAGTTTTGGCACAACCTATCTACAGAATGAAAAAGCAAAAAAAAAAAGATGCAACATTGTGACAAGGTCAGACTTTGAAGGACTACAGCAGAAATACTATGTGGGACAACTAGAGAAAGTTGTCGTGAATATCGAGCAAATGATGTTTATCACAAACAAAAAATAAATTACACGAGAAAGACCTAGTGAGAAAACTTGCATAAAATTCTACAAAGTTTGTGCTGACGAGGTTGTATTCGCTTGGTTTATGGATTGCACTAACCTTGCAGCCAAATGTCCAAATAAACTGCCCATAGCTAGGTGAGTTGGTATGAAATTCAGTGCTGAGAAACATGCAACAGATAAGACACGAAAGAGGCAGGCAAACAACTACTATAACAATTGCCTCCAAGCACTTGACTATTTTCAAGGCCTTGAAGATAACACTGACATTTGTGGCGCTCTCACACATGCCCTTGGGACAAAGGAACGATAACATAATAGTGCAAACAATCACAAGAGTGTTTATTGCACCTTTCATACACTAATGCCTGCTCGCCAAATTGCTATCCTCAGAACATGCCGACGGGTGCGTGACAAATCGAAGAAGTCTGACTAACTGCAACTGGATAGCGAGTGAATATGTTCACCCGCATGCTAGATGCCAATGCTGCATCATTTGTGTGACCGTACACGCGAATGATCGTGTCCTCTATTCAGGTGTCGTAGCTGCTCCCAAGCCTTTCCCCTGGTATAGTCCCATGAAAAGGGTTGGCACAGGCATGGAAGGTCCACGCTGCTCACCGACCCTAAGCCTACTCCCTCTTGCACCTGACTAACCCTGCCATTAGGTGGAGTTAGCAGCGCAACACTCGTTCCATCTCTTGTAATGATTACCTACAAGGAGAAGCCGGATTACAGGAGACGTGAGAGCCATGCGGGGAAAACAACATCAGGGAACACTTGATACTCCAGCATCCCCACACATTCAAGAAAATCAATCGCAGGATAACAAAGCAGGCCCCAGCTTAGAGTTTCAACAAGCAGACTCGTCTCCATGAAGGGTAGGTCACCAGATTAAGACAACAGCTCCATGCAGAGGCTTCCCTTGATCACCCATTGTTGGCCGATTTAAGTCTCCATCCTTCTGAGAACCCTTGTCTCATCTAATCTTCAAGGGTTTTGAAGAAACACTACAACCATGATTTATTGGAGTATTGGCACAAGCGTAACCTAGGGTGTTCCATGGATTAGCCAGTGTGAAGAATGTGGGTAATTCAATAACAAAAACAGGCACCAAGAAATGCCTTGTTCTTCTCTGCATTACTCACACCGGCTAACCCATGGCACATTAAAGCACCAAATGGACCAACAACAAGCTTTGCTACGTTGTAACGTGTGCATTCTCACCTTCAGAGGAGGAGGAGGAGGAGGCGCCCTGGGAGGAAGACGGGGTGCGACGCTGGCGCTTGCGCGGCAGCGGGCACGGGGGCGCTCCGTCGTGGGGCAGCTTGCGCCGCAGGTCGTAGGGGGGCTGGTGGCCGCCCCCACCAGTGCTGCCCTGAGGTCCCCCCCCCACCGTGCACACGCCACCCAGCACGCTCACCAGTGTCTGCTCCACGCTAGCCGCTGCATCACACACACAACAATCACCTCATGACACAGTGCTGGTTAGGTAAACGCTAGAACAACAAGCAAGCTACTGCTTGAAAATGCAGTAGAGCCAGGCCTTAAAGCTACACACCGGCACGTGCAAAGGCTTGTATTATTTGTTGATAGCTTTTGGGGCCAATTTCACTTTCATGTGGTATAACATCCAGCACACTGCAGCACTGGTTCAACAAGCATCTTAACAGTGACTCTGATCTAGAGTATCACTTTTGTAAAGTGTGCCATCAACTTACACCGGCTTAGCCAATCAGCACACATCGACATCACCTAATGTGATCCACCAGAACCGCCCTGCCGTGTTCATGGAGGATGGAAGTAAACACAACAAAAATTACACTTCTGTATGAGGCATGCAAACCAGTATGATTTACCAACACTAGCTGTACTGTAGGTTTCCTCAGAATTCCTTACTACACGCGACAAGGCATGCCACAAGGGCCTTATCAGAATTCTCATGTGAATCATATAACACATGGGGCGTTCATATAACACATGGGGCGTGATGGACCCATGAGGAGTAGAAAATCGGCAGGAGAAATGCACACACCAGCCGTTAGCAAACATGCACATGCGGTTGATGACCTCAAGTACCTGTCCCATTGTTTTGAGGTAAACAATTACTACCTCAAGTGACAAAGACAATCGTGGTTCCCTGGGCAACATCCTGATTGCAAAAACATTCTGCCCATGGGGCACCATTGCAATGAATGCCAGTCATACCACCGACGTCAAAAATGGCCTGTCACTTATGCCTTTTGATGGTAAATGCACAACAAAAGAAGACAATGGGGGACTTGTTAGTCAAAAAAGCTTGCAACAATGGTTTGCATAAGGGCCATGGGTAACTAGACCCACCAGCAACTCCTACCTCAGCAGCAGCAAGGTGAAATTTGTAATAAAATGACAATGCTTCGAGATTAATGACCGTGGTCACGCATACTAATATTCAGGCATAACCACTGCATTGCATGGAGGGGGGCACATTGCTTCCCCCAATGTCCTTGGTGTAATACAGCTCTCTTATTCCTTAAAAAAAAAAAAAAAGGATAAGTTATGGGGTTTTACGAGCCAAAACCACTTTCTGATTATGAGGCACGCCATAATGGAGGACTCCAGAAATTTCGACCACCTGGGATTCTTAATGTGCACCTAAATCTAATAAGTACACTGGTGTTTTCACATTTCACCCCCATAGAAATGCAGCCGCTGTGGCCGAGATTTAATCCCGTGACCTCGTGCTCAGCAGCCTGACACCATAGCCACTGAGCAACCACGGCAGGTTCTTTTATTTTTCATGTATGTGTATGCTATGGGCTGCATCAAACTTGATTTTGTTAACGGCCTGTCATTGTTTCAGTGCTTCCCAAGTTGCTTATTTTTGAGCTTCCATTTATTTCTACCTTCAGGATCACACTGCATCGTGTATTTCATGCCAGCGTACCTGAATGTAGAATGTGCACACTTGTGCTACACACTGCCTTCATTGATTTATTTAGCCTGATCAATGTTTGTATCTTATGGCATACGGCCTCTGGTCAAATAATAATATCGCTGTTTTGACATGTGTCCTCTATCCATACTCAGCCGCAAAAGCTTATGTGCTATAAAGAAAGTGCTTAGTACTAGTAAGTTCAGCCACATTTTTAAGGTTAAAGTGCAAAGTTCATATGCAGCGAAAATGAGTTA
Organism: Dermacentor albipictus; assembly: GCF_038994185.2. Taxonomy (NCBI): domain Eukaryota; kingdom Metazoa; phylum Arthropoda; class Arachnida; order Ixodida; family Ixodidae; genus Dermacentor; species Dermacentor albipictus. The sequence goes on from NC_091830.1 coordinate 6,741,311, forward strand.
CAGTAAACCAGATCTCACCAGTGTGCTGTCATCCACAGCTGGCATGCACTTCCAAGATTTACAACCATTAAATAAACCAAACCTTAAATAGCACTTTGCACGAAAGCATGCTTAAAGGTACACCAAAGGCAAATATTAAAGAAATGTGGACTGTTAAAGGGACACTAAAAGAGTAACACTGAATAAGTTAGATTGATAAAGTATACTTGAAGAACTACTCTAGCTTCACTGACTTCTAGGTAATAAGTTGATTATTAGAAGAGAAAATGACTGTCAAAGTCTCATTTTTTAATTTTGCAGCGACACTCTAGGGCTGATAAGTCAGTGTGATGTCACAGATAACAGAGTATCTTCGTATTTCAGCCATTTTGGTTCAGTGGAAGTTCTCGAAACTTTAGCTCCTTTAGAATACAATGCAGTTCATTTTTACCAATAAAATTTAACTAAGCACAAGGAGACGGCATCAAAATCCATGACATCACTGGTAGCTGGTACGGGCATTTTAAAGCAGTGTCGCAATCAGTTCTTCTGGCTTGAAGAGAGGCTTCTCACTGCATGAGTGGCTCTTTTGGTACTGCGGATGGGCAATTTATTAACACAAACTTAGATCATTTTTCTCTATAGTGCCCCTTTAGAATACCATTCCAGAAACTTTGCACATCTTGCTTCGTGCCAAGAAAAGACTTAGTTTAAGACAAAATTGGGCCTGAACAGTCCACATAAATGTAGAACAATTCAAATTGCCTGCCCAGTGGAAAGTTGTGATGGCACATACGCCATCACTGCCCTTTACACTCTCAGCGACTAAAACGGCACCTGACAGACAGCGCTAGTTTCTTGCTGAAAATGAAAAATGCGTGGCCAGACACCAAGCCATGAGAGAGCCAACAGGGCGAAAGAGAAAGCGAGAGGGTGTGCCAAATTATAAACACTATCTTCACCATTCATTGCAATGGGCCTCGTTCTCTGCTACTTGCTGTTTGTGCAAGTTTCATGAGCCAGCAAAATCAGCACAGCCCTAGGCAATAATTAAACTACTGAAATGCAAAAGCACGCGCGGCACAGTGTGTAGCGAAAACGAAACCTTTCGACTGCCTGCATCATTGTCAAAGCAACGTCAAAAGTTTTTTTCTTAAGAATTGAGTAGTAGACAAGTAGCATTTTCTTCAGTCTTATCAATGCAATGAACTTTTATTATGAGTGGTTAAGTATTAGTGACAAAATTATAATGAGCAGTTGCTACATCATCAGAATATACTCCGTTTCATACATCAAATGCAATGCTGTTGAAGCTACACAAGAAGTCCGGTCACCAAAATTTATTACTCCGCGCATTTCGTCTACGCTTTGTAGCGTGCCAGTGGCATTTGCTCACGCGAGCATGCACATGAAGCTGCCGCGATGGGCTGCAATTAAAAAATAACGAAAAGCAAACTGATTTAAAACAAACGTGTTAGCAGCCGTATAAGTACATGGATTGTTTCTATAGGTAAATTCTTTTTTTTTTTTTCATTAAGGACTGAGCTTATATAAAAAAAAATTTCACAAAAATCAGGTCAAGAAAAACTCAACTATTTCTAAATGCAAACGCAGCCACTGTAAAAAGTACCTCTAGCCTCCACGGCATTGCACCTGATGTTTGAAATGGAATATAGTAGTACTTGAATGTTTTGGTGGAGTCTCAAATCGTGTCCTGCATTTACCTCCAATTTCTCGATTACTAAAGCAATGTTACTACTACTACTACTACTACTACTACTACTACTACTACTACTACTACTACTACTACTACTACTACTACTATGTTCTCAATAATACTGACGCCCTAGCCACTCTCGACCTTTAATCTGTCACTTTAGCTTGATATCTGCCTTCATAAAGTACCCCTTTAATTGGGAACATACAATTCATCTATGCCAAGAACCACATTTCAATCATTTACTGTACCTGAAGCAAGCTTAGCCTTAAAAGCAAAAAAAAAAAAAAGAACAGTGTCCATAAACTGAATTGTTCATGAATAGAACATAAAGGCTGATCAATAAAAGCACTAACCAAAAGAATCTATACACACTGGACAATTGTATCTCACACTAGTAATCCACAAATTTGACACTAATTGGGCAAGGCTGTGTACAATGATATGCATACTAAGCAAAAAACAAAGGCTCATGTTATATTCCCACACAAAATACAGCACAGCAGGAGGCTGCAGTGTTGACAGGAAAAGACGCTATGATCAACTTTGTGTTTTAGGTCAGCAGTTAAGCACAGAAGTGTCATGCCCCAATCCTATGACGATTCTGCCCACAAATGAAAGGTTTCCCAGTGCACCAGAGAGATCAGAGGGTCAGTAAAGAAAAACCCTAAATCAGTTTAGACTTATCAAGTATTATTTCAAAACTATGTTTTTGTTGATCTTGCGGTAAGAAATTGATGATTGTAAGAGAAAATGTAGGACAAACATGTAATTTTCTTTTTTTATTTCTCACCGAGCCCATGCGCTGGTACGCTAGCATGATGTCGCGGATTTCAGCATATTGACACGTGTACCTGTTTACTTTTTTGCGTGACCACTTTTCACTGGCTTACAAAAGTTAGCTTACTGCTCAAAGTAAGACATGCCTTTCTGTACAGGACCTTTCTCGAATGTTGTCTCCGAATCCTGTGTATTGAAATTGCATGTGCGATGCAAATAGCACTGTACATTCAAGAATGAATGCAGCACCAGCGATTATGCTGGAATCTGGAATCTGCTGGAATCTGGAATCTGGAATCTGGAATTATGCTGGAATCCAGCACCAACGATTATGCTGGAAGAAGAAGAAGTTTGGTTCGACACAGTCGCACTGCTGTCTCGCTCCCTAGTGTTTTTAAATTTTTTCGACGTTTTGTCAAATAGATTTGTCGAAGACGTCGGACGACTCGCCAAGGTACCTTCCCTACCGGAGGCCGGGGGGGCCTTCGCCTCCCGTCGCTTCGATAGGAGCCTGCAGAAGAGCCCGATCTGGTAGCGGCGAGAGCTCCGTCATGACTACGCCTGACCTGACACCGGGCCAGAGGCCACCGACTGACCCCGAGAGCAACCGTGACTGTAAGCGATACAAGGCTGCAGAAACAGACGACGAGTCTACGCTTATTGACGATTGTGACATAGCTGACATCACAGATCTGGACGATGAAGGCTTCAGGCTTGTGCGTCACCGCAAGAAGAGGACCGTCGGAATCCCAGTGATTATTACGCCTGCCACAGAAGGAGCCGACCTGAAAAAAGTAAATCCGATTGTTCTGTCTACAGAAATTGAAAAAATTCTTGGCGCATCGCCAGTTAGGAGCCGATTTACTGCTCAAGGAGCCCTGCTTCTAGATGTACAGACAGAAGAGCATGTGAATTCCCTTCTCAGCTGCAAGTCCATCTCAGGGACTGCAATCTCAGCTCGAGTGCCCAATTCGTACCTGCAAAACACGTGCATTATTAGAGGAGTACCGAAGTGGTACACTGACGAGGAACTGCTGCTATACCTAAAACCACAAGGAGTCTACCATGCAAGGAGAGTCACGCGACGCGTCCAAATTTCCGAAACCGATTGGGAGTCCAGGCGAACCAGCTCCGTGGTTCTTACGTTCGCTCCAAATAGAGACCGCCCAGAGAAGATCAACTTGGGCTTCACAAGACACGAGACCATTGACTACGTTGAGACACCACCTCAGTGCTTCAAGTGTCAGCGCTATGGACATGTGGCCAAGTACTGCCGTGGTGAGCAGCGGTGTAAGAGATGTGGAGGACCCCACGATTTCAAAACATGCGCGTGCAGAGAGAACTTTCTATGTGCAAACTGTAGTGGTGGTCATCCAGCTAGCTATAGCAAGTGTCCTATGCGGGCAGCGGCAATAAAGCGTAAAAAAACGTTTATCTTGGGGCCAACAGGAAACGATGAGAAAAATACGACGAAGAAAAAGACAGAAAGTAAAAGAGAGTCAGATGAAATGAGATGGAGCTCAAAGAGTGAAACTGATTTTCCAAGCCTGAAGCCTTCTCCAGGAATCCAGGACACAGTGGTGCCATCGCGCAGCGGACCGGGTAAAACAGACAAGTCAATGAACAGAGGCCCCGTAGACGAGAAGACTGCTGAGCAACCGGAACAGCGAAGTTATGTGTCTGTACTGCACCGACCCCAATCGCGTTGGGATGAAAACGCACCACAGAAGGACTGTCAGCAGGTGCTACGTGCTCTCTTCAAGGCCTTGCGATCACACATAGAGAAGATGCCGGCGAGCTCGATGAAGGAAATGCTCGAAGTAGTCCTGGCTCTCGAGTCAGTGATTCTCAGCTCTGCCTCTCTTTAAAGCACCTATCAATATGGATGCGGTCAGGACAGAATGTTCACCATCTCGTCCACAGGTGCCACTTATTATGCAATGGAACTGTGCGGGTCTTGCGTGCCATTTACCTGAACTGTCGCTTTTCTTGCGTAACATGCCTGTGCCGATATTGGCCCTGTCCGAGGCTGGTCTTCCAAGTTCCAGATCAATTGCTGGTTATGTCGCACATGGAAACCAAAGTATTCCGACATTTCCGAACGGAAGCGCCATGCTATATGTGAGACGCGAAATACCGCACTACGTTCTACCAGTGCAAGACCTTTGCAGCAGTGCTTTGGAAGTCACTGCTGTACAAGTGCGGCTGGGAAACCGAAGCCTCAGCGTGGCCTCCGTGTATGTGAGCTCTCGTCAGAAGGTCCCGATGGGAGAAATTATAAGAGACCTCTGCAGCCGCTGCCCAGCTCCTAGGATTATATGTGGCGACTTCAACGCGCACCATACTCTCTGGGGCGACAAGGCGATTGATGCACGTGGAAAGCAAATTGTTAGTGCTTTAAACACCGAGGGACTCTGCGTGGCAAATGACAAACAGCCAACGTTTTTTCGACCACCGGCCTCTTACAGTGTCATTGACTTGACGTTACACTCAACGGACATCCTCGCATCGTCAACGACTAGTAAAGATAGAATGGGCAGTGATCATTTTCCTGTCTTCGTTAACATTGCTGGATATAGAACCAACGGCCGCAGATCCTGTCCTGTGACGCATTGGGATACGTACAGGGACGGCCTAAGCGAATCATCTGGAGACCTGTTCGCGGACATGTTACGTAGCAAAAGATTGGCTACCGCTGAGCTGAAGCTACCCGACCACTTCCCCGCTCCGGATCTAAAGCTCAAAAATCTATGCGCTGCCCGTAGAAGAGCGGAACGGAGGCTGATGAGGACGAAGGGCGACCCACCAATGAAGACTATATATAACAGGATTAACGCAGTAATTCGACGTTATACAAGGAAACTAAGAAGAGATCAATGGGCATCATTTTGTGCAAGCTTATCTGTCTTCACGCCAGTTTCACGGATATGGTGGGTCGTTAATAACCTTGCTGGCAACTTTCGACCAAACAAGCCATTTGAAGCCCTAGCATTGAAGTTAGGCAAGACACTCGCTTGTCTTGCGAATGCCTTCGCTGAAATATACTCTTCCGGAAGGTCAGCCGGCACAACCAACCCACTCCCGCTGCTATCGTCGTCTCTAATGGATGCTCCTTTCACACTCAGAGAGCTGGAACTAGCTATGAGCAGCCTACGACGTCGCTGTGCGGTGGGACCTGACCTTATCAGTAATCAGATGCTGACTAACCTACCGGTTGAGAGACGGCGTGATTTGCTGGCATTTTTTAACCAAGTCTGGGCCAGTGGTGCTATTCCACATTTATGGAAGGTAGCATGGGTGGTACCGGTTCTGAAGCCTGGAAAGAATCCTGCAGCTCTGGACTCATACAGACCGGTATCACTGACCTCGTGTGCAGCGAAGCTAATGGAGAAGATGGCGTGCACAAGACTCACTTGGTATGTCGAGCAGGGTCGAAAACTACCATCGTGCATGACTGGGTTTCGGCAGTGTCTAAGCGCTCAAGACAATGTGCTGGACCTGGTAAGCCACATAGAACATTACAGTGCGGATGGCCTGTCGACACTTGCTGTTTTCATGGATGTTTCTAAGGCTTACGACTACGTGTCCCAAGGAGCCATCATCAGCGAGTTGCAAGTTATAGGCGTCACGGGGCATCTCTTGCACTTTATACATACGTTCCTCAATGATCGTCGCATCAGAGTTCGTCTTGGCGACACTTTGAGTGATGAAATACGTATATTTCGCGGTGTGCCACAGGGGAGTGTTTTATCTCCCTTATTATTTAACATTGCCATGAGTAGCCTCTCAAGAGTACTAAACCATCGAACACCAGTGAAGATATCCATATATGCCGATGATATCTGCATATGGGTCTCCGGCTACCAGCATCGCCGCCTTGCACGAATAGCCCAGGGAGCAGTAAAAGCCATTCAGGGCCACTTGGCAACGATTGGGTTATCACTATCAGCAGAGAAATCATCATTCGTACTGTTTCCTGGAGTGAAAAGAAAATCTACACGCTTGACGCTGAATTTGGACGGATACCAGATTCGACAGGTCACTAACGTCCGATTTCTGGGCGTTACCTTAGACCACAGGCTACTCTGGCGCCGCGGTGTTGACCACCTTGTGGCGTCATCGTCACCCAGGCTACACGTGCTCAAGCGAGTCGCTGGCATACGCTGGGGCAACCACCCGACGTCGATGCTACGACTACATACAGCGTTGGTTACCAGTCGAATCCTGTATCAGCTACCTCTGATGTCACCCTCAGACAGCCAATACGAGCGCTTAGAAGCCATCCACAGAAAAGGTATCCGACTGTGCCTTGGAGTCCCTCAGCCAGCGTCAAACAAGAAAGTGCTCTACGAAGCTGAGACACGCTCTCTACGACTTCAAGCTTCCCAGGCTCTGATGATCCAGCTCCTACGATTGAGTGAGTCTACGCCCGGTAGAGCCCTCTTAAGACGTATAGGTAACAGGCCACGCTCACATTTTTATGCAGCATTGAACACGCTTCGCGTATTAGGATTGCGCTGCTCGAGACGGAGGGAAAGGATAGAACCACCCTGGACATTCGAGGACATCACATGCAACTTAGGTGTACCACGATTGCAATCAAAGAGCTGCATTCCATCTGCAGAAGCCAAGTCATTGGTCCTGGAGCACCTGAGCACGACTTACCCGAATCATCTACAAGTGTACACAGATGGCTCTGTCAAGGCAGACGAAGACCGCTGTGCAGCTGCATTCTATATTCCCTCTCTAAGATATACGTGGTCTGGCCGTCTGGACTGTACAGCCTCGTCGACAGTTGTGGAAGGCGTAGCAATCGCTTCTGCTCTGCGCAAACTAAAGACTTTGCCTCCACAGAATGTGGTGGTCCTTACGGACTCAAAGGCCGCATTACAGCAAATATACCGTGGTTTGCCATCCCTCAAGTTCCCACGCAAATCACTAGCCATCGTGAGAGAACTCAACAACAAAGGCTTCACCGTACAGTTTCAGTGGATTCCTTCCCACATTGGCATCTCAGGAAACGAAAAAGCTGATGCGCTTGCATACGCAGCACTCTATCACCCTCCCAAAATCAAGATTCCAAAGAGTAATCAAGTGCAAAAATCTGACGTTCGAAATCACTTTGCGTCGCTTTGGATTCCACCGCATATGCCCTGCGTAACCAAGAGATTGCACCGAGAGGAAGCCACACTTCTATATAGAATAAGGACAGGATCTGCTTATACACCGGCCTGGTTATTTAAAACGGGGCGAATCAATTCTCCGAACTGTACGGCATGCAACGAGACAGGAGACATTGAGCACTTTTTGTGGTCCTGCCAGCAATTCCACGATGAAAGAGACACTCTCCTGAAAAATCTGCAAAACAAAGACCTTCCGCATGCACGCCTGCAAGACCTTATATTTCCCGAGGGATCAGTTATAGCCCGCAAAGAAACTTCACGTCTCCTCATCGACTTTTTAAGAGAGACCGGTCTGATGGACATATGGTGAAACCCTTCAGCGGTATTGTGCGAGACGCTCGGGCGGAGCAATTGCCGGCCTTGTTCGCCAGGCTAAACCCGCCTGTTGCTACAATTCACCACCACCACCACCACCACCATGCTGGAATCTATGACAAGTCATGTATCGACACATTTGACGTGCGGATTGATTTCAATGATAGATGATTCTGCTCACCACTTTGTTGTGCTTGAGTGCTACTTGCCTTTCTGGGCACAAATTCACCCATTAAAGAAATAGTTTATGTCACTACAGGGTTTATAACAGTTTAGTTGACTCACTACAGTATAGTACAGGTTCTCAACTTGGAGTACAGTAGCTAGCTGGGCGAGTCCGTAAATCTTCATAACGGTACATCTTTAGATTACACAGAGCGCGCACTAAAAAACACGAACGAAGAATAGAGCGCGCTCGTGTTTGTCTATTCTTCATCCGTGTTTTTTAGTGCGCGCTGTGTGTAATGGTTATGACATTGACTTGGCTCTTTCAAAATACAATGTAGTGTTATCGTTACCGATAAAAAATTAATTAGGTGCAAGCAGACACCATCAAAACTCCTGATGACATGGCGATCAGGTGCATGAATCTCAAGGTAGCGTCACCACTTAGCTTTGGTTGTTGCATTTTTAATGGTTTGTCAATTTTCCTTTTATAGTAACAGTGTCTTTTCGTTTGTATTGTAGAAGCACAATTAACGAATACAACTCAAATTATTTTTCTCTTTATTGTCCCTTTAAAGGCCAACTGCAACAAAATTTTTGACCGTGTAATAAGCTCTTCCTAATAGCGTACATATTCCCAACACAGCTTCCTCACATTTCTTGCAGCTTCAAAATCATGAGATGCATACAGATACAGAATGGATTAAGAATTTTCACTTCTTTAATGAGTTCTATCAAGTTTACAGAATGCAGACTTCATGGGAGAACCATCTACAGGACGCTTTTTAAACAGGATTATTTTCACCACGTACCTGTGTCACCCTCACTACAATGATGAAGTGCTCTATGCTGTATCTTGCACTTAAAATAATCATTCTGAACAGCCATCCAATAAAAACAGAGCCAAAGTATGTATTGTGCATAGTCTGCACGTTGCAGAAATGAAGCTGTGTTGGTGTAGCACAGTGGGGTTGTAACATTAATTGGCAAGAGCTTTTCTTCCGTACATAAAATGTTTTGTGCATAAGTGCTCTTTAATAATGCCTGTGAGCCAATCAGTGAGAAGCAGCACAGAAACCATGAGGCTTGTGTCCTTAGATATTTTAATTTCTTCTGGGCACACCATGGTTAGAATTTACGACTGAAGGTGCTACCAAATCGCATTCTTTTGGTGCTGGATTCTTTCACTATAATGACCAGTCTTGAGAAGAACAAGGCTAAAGTTGAGTGTAGTGCACCTTAAGACAATATGCCTTACTAGCTAATGAGCAGTTTATTTCCTTGGCCTGTCTTCATTCCCTGAAGCGATAATGAAGATGCTATGAAGGAAATTAATTGTATACATCCAAGAATCTGTGCCCAAACAACACAGCACAGAGCAGATGACAGAACCACTGATATTCTACAAGGGATGGCTGTTCTAGCCAACGGATGGATCAATGAGCAGGCACTCAAGCTAAGGATGGCCATTACCACTTTAGGTCTGCCTCAATTCCAGGATGTAATCATTTATAGGATTTAGTTGTGCAATGATTGTACAAGAACTCCTTTTGCAACCAGTTGCTTTTGCAACCAGTGCAAGTCAGTTGCTTGAGCAACATTAAGGAGTATTAAGGAGGCTATGCGCACAAACATATAAAGCATGAGACAGCTCACCACACTCCTGAGGGTGACCAGCAGGTTCATCTGCAGCATGAAAAAGAATTGCATTCAAACACTTGTCTCAGTGATGCTTTGCAGCAACATAACTGATAACATGGCACATTCCTTCAACACATAAGTACATCAGCTGAACCGAATTCACATTACGACTTAGACGTCTGCTCTGCTGACCTCTGTACAGCTGCGCAATTTTCTCTATATAGTTCTTGCTGTCACTAATCGTCGGTTGTTACTTTAACAATACGCAGCCGAGTGAGAAAACTGGGTTAGCACTTGCAGCGCCCGTTTCTTGTATTACACTCGGGAGCTATTATTACTTATCGGCAAAACCAATTTACTCGGACGGTCTCGCGTTTTTCGCATGCTTGCTACGTGCGGGATGACGGAGATTAACCCTCACGATGATGCGATGCCGGAACGAAAGCCGTTGTGTCAATAACGCCCGATCAGTCGCAAGCTTTCATAAAACACGATCACAATACAACAGCTAGCAGTCGCGTTGCGTCACGCCAGAACGTTATTCCCGTACCGTTTCCACGGCACCGAAAGGTCAACTTTATCTGACGCAGTGCGTGTTTACACAGTCTTCGCAAAGAACTTTTTTTAGGTAACCCAGAGCGGAAGAGCACCACAACAGCTGTTGAGGCGATTTTCACTGCTGGTAGTAGCACTGAGAATCCGTCACACTCGCGTGTACAGAGCACGTACAGAGTGACCGACATGGTTTTTTTGGGTAGACAAGACTAGCGCCATACGGCCGCTCGAGCCATCCGGAAAGGCGTATGGCGCGCTTAATGACGCATCCCAGAAGACGCCCTGTTCCTTTAGCGAGATTAGGCAGGGTGCCTCGCATTTCGCACGCCGCCAAAGAAGCGGCGGCGATCGCGGGAGCCCTGACCGGGAAAAGCACTCGGCTTCTCACAGCGCAACGGGGCCCGCTTGGCCGACCATCGTCGCGGCTTTGCCGATTCGATCGCCCAAAGACCGTGAGACAACGTGACGTCGAAATCAATGCCGCCGCCACTCTTGGGCCAGACAAGAGCACCTTGCCGAAACGAGCGAGTCGGCGATGCGATCGTGTCGAAGCCCCGACGCGAACACAAGGGGGGAGCGCCCTGCGATGTATCGCGACGAGCCAGGCTCGGATGCGGCTGACGTGAGACCGCCGTACGGGCCGCAAAGACGCCGAGGACATCCCTGAACCTACCGAGGGTCGGCTGACCACGCCAAGACGGCGACTAACATGAATCGGGGAAAAATATTCCTACAGACTAGGCCTAATCATGGCCCAAAGGGTCCCCCCCCCCCCCCCCCCCTTTCACAAAAGCAGTGCCAGGCGTACCTTCGTCGAACGCCCTGGGCGTGATCCCCGCGCGCTTCAGAGGCTTCTTCCGCGTTTTGCGCACACTTTGTCTCGGCGGCCTTGCCGCCGCACTGGACATCTTCGGGGAACACGAAGCACCACGAAGACTTGCCCGCAGCACTCAACAAAGGGTCGAGAACTTGACAACCACCCCCATCACCATTGCTGTGAGGCCATTTTCTTGTTCCATGTCGGGAAACATTAGCCCGGCCAATCGCGACGCTGATGCAGGTCACGTGACGCTTCTTTTGGTTGACTACCGCAAAAACCAGGCACGCACAACAAAAGAAAACCGGAACACAAGCGAAGCGCACTGACTGAAGCCAGCTGTATTTGCATAGGTACTCAAAACGCCCTGTTCGTATGTTTTCATGTCAGGAGTTGTCACAATTTTTTGTTTATTGTTAGTAAAAAAACATAAATAAAATAACACAACAATGATTAAATTGTTACAAATTATTGCGCCATCTTTTGGCAGAATGTAAAGTATAAATGCGCTTTAGTTGTCATAAATTTTTGAAAAGAAACAATAATTTATATGCATTGGTGACGCAAAAGTCTGTTAGTTGTTCAAATGTTGTACGCTTCTCGGAGATGGAAGCGAAGTTTTTTCTATAGTATTCTTGGCTTACTCTGAGCAGGGATCGACTCCGAGTCAAGGCATAAATAAACCCGTCTTTGAATATTGATAACACACAAGTGCGCGTAGACCTGCGTATGTCGTTTCTGTACAGCGCCCCTCAGACACTCCTATTAACGATCGTTCCCAACGTGTTATGTAACATCGCTTAGCTTGCTGGCGATTGGGGAGCTTGCCCAATCAGCCCAGTTTCGAAGCGAACTGTCTTTGCAGGGATCCATGGCCACGGAAGCCGTGACTGTGGCCGAAGAGGCTCGGCCTAATGTTGACCTCGAGCTGGAGCAGCGTGTCAAAGGCACCTGCGGCCGCATCTCGGAGAACGTGCACATCTTCGCGAACGAGCCGTCGCTGGCGTGCTATCGGCTGCAAGAGCATGTCCGCAAGTCGCTGCAGCCGACCGTGGAGAGGCGTCTGCAGATGACCGAACTGCGGCAAGAGTTGCGCGGCAAGTGCTACGACTTGGACTACGCCATTGCGGCGTTGCGCGGCTTCCAGCAGAGCCGCCAACACCTGGCCAATGTGCAGGACCTGCTGCGCAACGCGGTCTTCATGAAGCAGCAGCTGGCGCACCGCGAAGCACGCGCTGCTGCCACCAGTGCAGCGCAGTCGACCGGTCGCCGGCAGCAGTTGCTGCATCAGCAGCGGCTGTCCTTAGATCTACCCCAAAAGGCTGCCCGTCTGAGCAGCTCGCCATCACTGGGGGCGGCTGACATGCGGCTGGGGTCGCAGCGATCAGCGTCCCCGAAACGGCCTAGCGATCAGCGTTAAATGGTTAATAGCCTGCGGAGGATGCAAGCGTTACGCAGTAGACAAATTCAGCCATTGGAGTGCAGTAGTTTCAGTATAGTGTAAATGCAGCTGGGGGAAAAAAACAAAAACAAATCAAACTATGACGTAGACGAGAGCAGCAACGCAGATGGCGACATCTAGTGACGCAGGCTTAAACTGAAATGCGTTAGAAACATTTTTGGGCATCTGTGCTTCAGTGTTCAGAAAAAAAATATATCTAAAAAACTAAACACCACAGCTTCCCAATTATTTCAGTTCCAACAGGTTTACACCAGCTTATAAGTAGAAGATAGTTGCTAATTGTGCTAAGCTAATTGTGCCTGCATTGGTTGAATGTAGCACCACGAGATGTCACCAGTCCATCGTGTCTTTCATCATTGACACTTCTGTGCCAACGTGCATGTTTACACTTTGCTGGAACGCTCTGTAGACAGTGCCTTTTTTCGTGTGTGGTGACACCGATATCACTTGGCTGTGCTTGCCGAAAGCGGGCAGGATGGTGCAGTTGGTTGCCAGCTGCACTAAGCAGTACCACAAAACAGGAACCAAAACTACAAATGATCATTACCACTACAACAGCCTGTGACCTAGCTGTGTATGGAACTACACCCACTGCCACCCATTGATGTTGTAATCCTGTCAAAATGTGGACAAATAGTGAAGTGGGTGGTTGAAGTTTTATCCAAGTAAATGTGACACAACATAAACATGAAAAGAATAAAAGGCATATGACCTGGCTGCTCCTTTGACACACTTTTTTAGTGTCTGCAATTCTGTGCTGGCCACTGCTCTAGCCTTTATAGCTGCTAGCATAAGAACAAAAAGTTTCAGAGGCATATGGTATGGGTAGAAATACTTCAGGTTACTAATCATTGTTTTAAATCTACATCATGCAAAATAATGTTGCTGAGGCTCACTTAAACCTTTAAATCCATCAAAACAGCGTTTGATTGCCTAATGGTGGCTTTGGTAGAGGCTGCCTTGAAAAGCAAGCAAAATACATTGTTGCTGAGCATGACCGTCTAAAGCCAGCAGGCAATGAAAAAGAATGCATAGGGGTAATTAGCTGTAACTGAAATTAGAATGTTGAAAATAATGAGGAAAAGGGAAATGAAACTGGACAATAAGATAACTTATCGCCGAAGAGGACCGCACTCACGACTTTCAGGTTACGCAAAGTTTGTGGGTTTCTAAAACGATGTTCCCTGAAACAAGTGTTTAACGCCCTGGTGGTGATCTTGGTGGAGGGTTCCTCTGAATCTTTACAGTGTCTTCTTCAATAATTACATTCCATAGTGACCACGACATAGTGATGATAGTTTTTGGCATAACATGTGGACAGACACACTAAAAGCAAAATTGGAAGAGCAACTATAGCAGTTGTACCTCAAAAAATGTGCTCTTCAAAAGCATGCTGCTCAACAACAGTATGTGCTAGCCATTGCTCTCATATTGTGTTTAATGAGCCTTGTTCACTTAATTGTCATTGGCCAATCACTGTTCCTTAGCATACTGCTGTCAATACACGTACCACTTGCTTGCACAATGCAAGGTCACATATCATGAGAGAAAAATGCACACTTGTGGCATATATGTGAGGTTTTTGAGCAAACACTATGAAATTCTTATATATATATATATATATATATATATATATATATATATATATATATATATACAGTGAAAGCTCGTTAATTCGAACTTCAATAATTCGAATTTATGGATAATTCGAACTGTACGATTTGGTCCGGCCAAGCTCCACAGAAGTCTATGTATAAAAAGGTTCGTTAATTCGAACGCGAGAAGGTTCCCTCACGGATAATTCGAACTACGCTCGCCTGGCACACGGCCAGAGAAACGCGCCTACTACCTACACACAAGGCTGTATTGCCTCCGAAACGGAGAGAACGGCGAGAGAAGGCAAAATCGGAAAAAAATCTAACCGACACGGGGTCAGCCAGAAGGTAGCGGCGGCGGCCGCCTCTCCATTCTACGTAACCTCCGAGACTTTCTGCCCGTTGCGAATCTCGGAGGCTTTGCAAATGTTGTACAGCTGCTAATGTTGTGCGGAGATGGCACGGCAAGCGCCAAAACACAGTGAATCAAGTACGTCGCAGCTGCGCTTGCAATCAAGAACCAACGAATCAGGGCCTTCGCCACCTACACATGTTCAGCGTCATTGTCTCGGCAGTCTTTATCGGTTGTGCACCTCTGTTTTCAGCTTAGGAGGTATCGGCCGTCGCGATTCATTGTGATGGTGTTAAGCCTCGGCTAACGTTTGTTTCGGTGGACATCGGTGGTGTGGCACAGTCGGACCCAGAGCTTCGACTTGAAGATGGCGTGTGCCCGCGGCACACGCCATCACTTTCTGACACGCCAAATTTCTGACATGCCCTACTGCTGCCAAATCGCAGTGTACTGTTGCTCTCCTTCACTTTCGTTAGTTCGAACTTTCGTTAATTCGAACTGAAGCGGCTTCCCCTTGCGGTTCGAATTAACGAGCTTTTACTGTATATATGTATGTATGTGCAGAGCAGAAAAGATATGGGGATATTTTTCTGACCATTTATTTATGCATTATTACTACTATTATTACCAATATTACAGAACTACTGCTCAAAGGTCATCCACATTGTAGGAATCCTGAGACCTCTACAGTTTGGAGATATTTGTCCACAAAATACATTGTTAATCCATGGAAAGCATGGGAAATGTGGGAGATGGAAATTCATGATGAGCAAAACGAGAAGGTGAGAGCAGAAGCCAACGTTTCGACAAGTGGGCTTGTCTTCTTAAAGGTGACATAGACTCTCCTTGGTACAGCATGTATAGGTAAGGTTCTTCTAAAGGGGAGATAAGGTAAGGCTGGTGGGTGAGGCGATGACTGAGGCTGTGTTAGCGGTGAGGGTGTAGAATTGAAAAAACAATTATTTGCCACTCAATGTCAGTGGAGGAATGTGAGATAGCACCATGTGTCAGCCAGTTGGCATGTACTGTAGGTTCCTATTTTTCTGGAGGGAGATTGGATGACAGAGGAAATTGGGGGGATTATCTGCACCGCTGGCGGCCAGTGAACTTGCATATCTCTGAAAGAAAGAATAGGGGTAGCAGCACAAAGTGGTGCTCATGAAAAAAAAAATAGTATAAATAATTAAATAAATGAAATAAAGGAATGAATGGAGGAAAAGGGAGGTGGGAAGGTTGGAATATTATTGACAACACAATAAAAAAGAAAAATCTGAGAAACTTACTGAAAACTAAGTGCTGCTGCCCATAGTTTGAAATTTAACGTAGCGAATATTGTTAATCCATGTAATTTTGTCCGCAATGTAGAAATAATGCCTTTCTGGGGACACAAATGCATTTCACCATAAACTTGGGATCAACATTTTTAAAGTGTAACTGGTCTTGGTAAACCTGCTAGGTGGCTTGAGCACTGATTGGCTTCGATGCCACGATTTGAATATGTGTCATAAAGTAAATCATAAAGATTAATTATTAGGAGTAAACTCATATTTATTTACCATAGCTCAAAGGTTACAGTGAAGAGATTTTACATGGGGGAGGGAGGGAGGGAGGGAAAACTTTTGAGTCTTTCGAGAGTTTCGTGGTTACGAGGTCTCCGTCGTCTTCATCTTCTTGGCGCTGGCGACTGGAGACTTCTCTTCAGCAAGGGTGGGCCCCTATTCCAAGGCTCCACTGAGTCGCGCTGCATCGCTCGCGTGCTGCACTAGGGCCCTTTGGGCCGTGAGCTCGCTGCTGGTGAGCCGGCTCTCCCATTGCTCCGCACTCGGGTGTTCGTGTTTGTGGAATGCTTTGTTGCGTTCGCACTCCCAGGTGATGTGGTAGAGTGTAGGTTTGGCACCGCACCAAAGGCAGGTGGCCCTGTATTGTGTCGGAAACATCTTATTGAGCACGGCGGGCTATTGCAATAGTGTTAAAGGTTGTACAGTTGTTTGATCATTGCCTTGAAGTCGGTGACACTAGAGTGGATCACCATAGGAAAAGCCACTCCTCGTAACATCGACAAAAAATGAAAGGTGCATGGCGGTGCAATATTGAGCACACATCTTTTTCATGATTGATGTAATCTGAATGAAAAGTGGCTGGTTTGATGACGGGAGTACGAGGCAATGCATGATAAAATTTGAAGATGCAAAAGTCAGCTACACTGCAATGTGATGAAACGTTTGGCATATGATGGAGAGTTTCCATGCAATTTATTACATATGGCACTTCCATGAATCTCGAGCAGCAAAGTATACTTTTTCCTCTCGAATACTTTATTTTAGAAGCATTTCACTTATGAAACATGAAAACGCTTGACAAGTGTGGCTGATGTTAACTTCTCCGATTTCTATTCACTGACATCTTGTCTTTTATAAAGGACCCATACTCGCAAATCACTTCTGTTGGTCAGCTGAAATAAGTGTATTCATGTCAGCATACTTAATGACTGATTTAGGGAGAAAAAACAGTGACCCTCCACTCCGTGAAGAAGGATCACCAGCGACGCTGTGAATGTGAGCCCTCATTGGCAAACTGCACCTCTACCGTGCATCATCCCAGTATTGCACAACCTTCGGGATCGGCCCATGTATCAGAAGTGTTTAACACCTGTTTTACCACCGCTGTGAGTCGGCACGGCATTGCACTATCTGCGGAACTGGCGCACATATGAAAAATTGTTGATTTATCCCCATGGAGATGAGATCCACCAGGACCTAGCGATAAACAGGTAAACTTGTAATAATGCAAGAGTCCGCACAAGTACAGTCCCACTTTGCCTTACGCACTTGCAGTTTCTAGAGACACACATACCAGACTTTTACATGTTACAGGAAAAAAAAGGTAACTGATTACAATTACAATTACTTCACTCAAAAATGCAACTGATTACACTTGCCAGTTACTGCGCCATGAAACTAATTAATTAATTACTCCAAAGTAATCGGCGACTTCTGTGTTGCATTCCTCTGAACCTTTTGATAATATTGCACAGGTACCATAAACAGAATGAACTGGGCTGGCACATTCAGTGCGTCCTCTACAGCAATTCATACATTGCTCAACCTTACTAACAATAGCTTTTCAATTTCATCGGTTATCTTCTGGCATTTAATCGTGAAGACATCAGCAGCAACTCTGAAAACTCACTCGATGTGCATGCTGGGGAGTAGGCCGGCAAAATGTGTAAGTGCGACTGAACAAGGACATAGAAATAAACAGATACACAGAGACGCTCTTTCGGTATATATTTATCGATGGATATGAAAAGAAAATGTATAGTTAAAAGTAACACTGTCTCTGTGTATCTGTTTCTTTCTGCGTGCTCGTTCAGTCGCACTTACACATTCTAGCATGGCTTTAAATGAACTAGCCCACCAACGTGTTTTAACCGAGCAGGCTGGTGTTGCAACATACAGGAATCTTGCACACAAGAGTGTCGTTATTTAGCATCTGGGTCCTCTGTGAAGCACAGCGTTTTGTTGCTGCAGTGGTGGAACAGCTGGGCCAATTGTGCCAAACTGCACCGAAACTGGCTCCTGTGCCATGCTGTGCAAAAATGGCATTTTAGGGAAAAATTGCACTGAGCCTGCGCCAAAGCAAGCACACATGCAAAACCCTCCTTCTGTTGATGTGTCGCAGCTAGCAAAACTGAAATCAATACCAATAACACACTATATGATATCATCGTAGAAGCAAGCAGAGGACCGTTGGAGTCATCTGGTTCATCATTCCCGCATTCTTTTCTGACGTACAATGTAGTGCCGGTGTACTGTCTTGCTGGTACTTTATTTCGGTGTTCATCAGACACGCATGGTACCACGGAGTTTGATGAAGGAGGATTCTAGGATTAAAGGTTAGCTTTTTCAATGTTTATGGATGACAGTAGGGTTTTGTAAAAGAGCCACTGTGACCAGAATCACACGTGGTGCATAGTTTAGAATAGTATTAGCGAGCACACGTCGGCTTCTTCAAGTATGAGTAAGTGAACAGACCATCATTTGTAATAGCATCACCAGTTTTACTGCATGCATGCATATGGGCCGTACCGTTAATTTTGGCATTATGTATAAGCACTCACCATGAACACATGTGGGCCGTTGAGAAAGAAAACAGAAACAGAGAACCATGCGAGTATTCGTCACTGGCCTAAGTGCATTCTAGTCACATTTTATATGCATTGTCAAACTTATTTCCCATGACCAGATACTGTGACCAATTTCAGCAATGTAATTTCGCACTTGCGACTTAGCTATCAGTGTGCCCCAAAGTTTGTGACCCGTTAGGGTAGCCTATGCAATGGCTATGGGGTTGCACTGCTGAGCTCGAGATTGCAGGCTTTGCGTGCAGCTGTGGTGGCCGCATATTGATGAGGGAGAGATGCAAGAATTCTCTTAATGCAAAATTGCTAAGGTGAGAAAATAAAATTTGTTTGCTCAACTTTACGTTTCGCCGTGTCTTATTGAGTCAAATGAGAGGAAGTGAGAACCTACGACACCATTTATTGCTTTTGATAGCCGCAGATTTACGAGGTTTAAGGTCAAGTGGGGTGCACAGTGAGAGCCGCCACTTCGATGGGTGCTGCCACGTTTGTTGACGCAAAACTACTGTGTCAAGTTTGAGTACATGCGCTGTGTCGGCGAAATAGCGTCACCGACGCAAACGCAAAACCCTCTTTGCATCTCGCGCATGCGTAGAGGCGCTGACGCTATTTCTTTGTTCAAAAACTTTCTAATGTGCACCGCATGACATGAGTGTATTGCATAGTGTCATGTTCAGTACAGGTGTGCATACTCGTCTGTTCTCACAGTGAGCCTTTGCCCACAAGCCGTGACTATTGCACTGCGTTGCATTCTCCGTTGATAAACCCACGTTTGTTAACAATCTGTCTGTGGTGCCCTTTCTGCACCATATTAGAGAGGCGATGAACCTAGCCGCAGCGCTCCTTGTGCATCGTGGTGTGAAGGAGCAGCGCGTCCTTTCGTGACTGTACTCGCAAGGTAAGCCTCACGCACACTCGTCTTCACACTATATCACTACATATATCATGACTATATCAGTTAAATTTTGCATTGTATATGGTAAGCACACGTGTGTTTAGCCCTGCGCCAAAAGTGCTTGTTGCGGCGCCAAATCAGCTTTTGCCTGCGCCAATGGCTGTTCCACCACTGCACCGTGACTTGTAAACTTGTTAGTACAACATGTGAACATTCTTTGTAGGTGATATCTTGACATTGACGTCCTAAGTGGCTGTTGCTATTGAGACATACCAGCACCGGTTCAATTTGTTGGCCGACAACTGGTGAAGCATTAACATTTAGAAACAAATATTGAGCTCCCAGGTTTGCCTGTTTGAACTGGCTTCTGCGTGGCACGATCTTGTCCTATTGCAGTTCCCGCCAAATGTAGGTTCCGAAAATTCCGTTACCTTTTACAGCTTGTCTCGCCAATGAAGTAACAAATTACACATAATTGGTTACTGAAAGGAATATTTGAACTACAGTGAGTGCTACCAAGGTTAAAACTTTAATTGTTAAATTACAAAATTGACAAGAAATGTAATATTTTGCAAGTAATTAATTCAATGTAACTCATTATGTACAAGTCTGGCGCATACCCAATGCCAATGGGTCTGTGCCGATTCAAATATAGATAGATATATAGACCCATAGGATACACAGGTTGCAAAAGCATTAATTGTTCACTGCAGGACACTTATCTGATTCATAACAACCATGCTCGACCAAACCAAACATGCTTTGTCAACTTAGATGTCAACTGGAGTTGAGTCAGTTTTAAGCTTTTTTAATGATCAGAGCTGGTCATCGCAGAAGCACCTCATGTAGGTGCTCCATACACTGTGTCACTGTTCACATACATGCATATATGAGAACATTTGCTCAGGTCCTTCTTGACCAAACCTGTTGCAATACATGCGTGGTACTTCACACTCAACTGCACTGCACAGGCCGCTGAGAGACATTCAGTAGCTGCCCAGGCACATAGCAGTGCTAATAGCATAGGCAGAGCATGTGGTGACACTTGAGCACCCTCCCTTGAACATCAATTTTTTTTTTAATTTCTTATATTTCGATAAGGTAGGGGAATGAATGAATGAAAAACTTTATTGCCACAAAGAAGGTATACCGGCGAAGGTGGAGCTCTCAGTCCAGGTAGGGGAGTAGAGTCAACTGTTTACTTGTTTTTCTGCTGTGCTTTGCTATTGCTTTTGTTTTTTTTTTACCCATCACAATAATAAATGTATTTTTAGGAAACTTTCTTTCTTGCACCAAAGTGAAGACACAGTAAAGCCTAAACCTGTTATTAGCAACATATGCATTCACTGAAAAACTTAATTCATTTATGACAGATGTATGATTTCTTCATTTTGGTAGCACCGGGAATCACAATTTTCCGCACCTCACACTCCTAGCAGTAATAAACTATCCATTCACTTGCTTCACCCATAGATATCAGAGTGCTACATACAAGAAATTTATAGCATATAAGGTCTTCAAAGAGGCATCTGTTTTGCATGCAGTTCTGTGATACAGGGAAGCCCTGAAAGGCAGTGCTGATGCCAAGGGTGCTCAGTAAACTCAATGAAAACATGCAAAGCATGCATATGCTGCTTGTATGGTGTACTATCATACACAAACCCTTTCTGATCATTTCATCGCCTGCAAAGAGCAGTAGTAATGGACAACAAGGTGAGTGATGAAATGTCCTAATTAAACACTAAACAAACAAAAATTAAAATGACAAAAATGTACACGTTGCCATGGCCTAGGCATTAAATTCATTCCTAAAGGTCATTGCTCGTTGTAAAACCAAGGAGGCTCATGTAGATGGTCTTTCTCTGCATATCAGCAGCAAACATGTGCTGCAACGTTGGCTGAGCAAAGTTCCCACAGGCATTCAGTGCAATCAGCTCCACAGCATGAAGCACTGTATTCAAGGAAGCAGTCAATCTTGTGTTGTAGAAATGACATTAGTTGTTTTGCTTAGCTAACTGAGGGAAGACACCCCGAGAGGGGGCACTCTACATGCCAGCAGATTAGGAATCCCTGCACTAAGCTCCTCACTGCAACGAAAATTCAGGTAAGAGTGCACTGGACACCGGGACACGTATGCGGGCAGCCGCGGAAGCGGCGAGGAAGTGAGCGCGCGTGCGAGAGATCTAACAATCTGCCGTCCGCTTCGACACCGCATCGCAGTCGCCGACGCGTCATCGGATCGCGACCCCACTCGAGCAAAAAAGTTACGCGGCCCGCTCGGCGGACAGGCATAAATTTTGTGCTGTGCAGCAGGAGCTATGGTTATACATAGTGTTGTATCCAACCTGTAATGAATGCCTGCTGTGTGTTTGTAAAAAGGCGGGCAGTTCGTCCCAATGTATGCTACTAATTTTCCCTTAACTCGGCAGGTGCGGCAGAGGGGAATTAGCAGTGGACAATCAATGAGACTTTCTGGCACGAAGTTTATGAGACAGTTTGAAATGTATTTTCCAGTGTGCTATCACACTCGGCATGAGCTACAATGCAAGGGCATGTGGCAAAGAAGTTGCACGTTAGTGTGGTAGTATAGCGTGTCAGTTCATCTAAAGGCACGAGCATGATGGTGGGTGTGTTTACAGGTGTCCTCAAGGCAAAGGTGAAATGGCAGCTTATAGGAGAAAAAGGAGGAAAATCTTCATTAACTCTTCAAAGGATGGGAAGAGGGGAATAAGGATTAGGGTAGGGTGGAGGGAAGTGGCTGGGAGGGTTGAACAGAGGAATACCTGGAACGCATCTGACTTATGGCACCTTTGGCTGGCATTTCGGAGCGCTCTAGACCGCTCTAGCGAGCGACGTTGGTCTGTGCTGGTCTTGAAAAAACCTCTTTGGTGCCAACTTGGGTCACTGGGTGTGTGCCAGTAGGTGTGTGCTGCTCTTCAACGAACGTCTCTCTAATTCTGAGCGGAATTGAACCCACATCACAAGAGTTCTGCAAGGTCAGGAGCCCAACGCATAAACAGGCTGCATCACAAATGCACTAGATATGTGCCGCTTTAGTGAGCTGGGCCATGAATGCACTGGTTATGTGCGTGAATCTCTCGCAAACTTGGGTTACCGAGTATGTGCGACCGAGTGTGCAGCAAGTGAGGAAACAAGTCTCGGCATTCGCAGGCACTGGCGTGCCATGCTTCTCGTCTCAAAAGCTGTGCGCGTACTTCTCGACAGTGCCAACAGATGGAGCAGCATGTACAGAAAGAAGTGCGAGAGAGGAGCCCATGTCACGTTTCTCAGCACATGCACGCAGTGACATGCCACGCATTTCGGAGGCCACATGCAGGCTTCGTGGTGGCGGTGATAGATGGTGCTGAGCGTTCTTAGGGAAGTGCAGAAAGAGGAATCCCACTGAAATATGCGCCTAATACATAACTTGTTTCGACGGTGGCAACATTAATACACCGAGTATGCAAGAGAGCCCCAATGCAGGGACCCTCTAACATTAACAAATGGATGTTTGCTTAATTAGGATGGTGATTTGACTCAATTATCAATGAAGACATTGGTGTCACTCCACCAAGCAAACAAAAATTTCCCACATAAGTGTGAGTTAGAGGGCCAGAAAGGTGTGCCTAGTCAAGGTGAAGGCTGGGACAAGGATACAAAGGCAATGACAAGATTTGCTGGCGCACATATTATTTCCCTTCGAGATACACTTGGCACTGCATCCTGAACTCCACATTGACTACACAAACTTTAGGATTACATACAGTAAAATCTTCGTAAATGAAATTGCTGCATAAACAGAAGGTCCACCTTCAAAGCGGTTGGTTTTGTATATGAGCAATGGAAAAAAAATTTTTGCTAATTGGAACCAAAATTTTATTAGCATCTCTGTGTGAATGAAACCATAAAAAAATGTTGCGACAGTTCAACAAGCAATAAATTGGCAGTTTTGTTTGGCAGGACCATTTTTCAGAAAGAAAAAAGATCTGAAATCTTTTTGCAAAACCCGTCTTCTACGGAGAAGGCAATTGTTCAAAAGTGGTAGCAAGGACTCCACCAACCAAGAATTGCAACATTTTCATGCATAGCAAATAGCAGTTTCCAAATAAATTTTTTAATAGTGTGCCAAAGAATTTCATTTCTTGTTTTTGTAAAATCAGGTTGCTGCATTCACTCCTTGATGCTTAAAATTTCTAACAGTGTCAAGAGGGCACACAACATGTACGTGCTCCACCATTGCTTATCTTTCTCAGTAAACAAAACTTGTTAACTGGAACATATTTCTCCGGTCCCTCGAGGCTCCTTTTAACAAGATGCTACTGCACTTGGCATTGTAGACAGGGTGCTTTGATCATATTGAGGCACCCTTATGTCGATTAACAAAAGTGCTCAAGTTTGGGGACTGGCCGATGCTTTCATTTTCTCCCAACTAGCACCGATTGGTAGCCGCTTAAAAGCTTACAAGTGAACACTACATCATCAGTGCGATGATGTCAGAAGCGTCTTTTTCAATAAGTTACTTTAAAGGGGACCTGAAACATTTGTCTAGCTAATCATAATATGACCCATTAAAGTACATCAAACCTCGTGCAACAAAAATTTTTTCAAACCTTCAACTATAAGGAGCTATCGCACTGATACCCGGCTTTCTTTCTCTTTTCATCTCTGCTGGCGCATTGGAAGCTACGCAGTGGAGAAGCCAAGAGGACAAAGCCCCGGTCAAAAGTTTGAGTATTACAGAGGGGAAAGGGCTCGTCACGGCTCCCTGTGGCGGCTGCGGTAGACTATGCTATGCAGTGCGCCACTGCCGCTTTGGAGGCCACGTGCAGCAGACGCTGTTGCATGCAGTGCAAAGATGAAGCAATTTTTAACTCGACAGCGTTAACAAGCCCGTGTCACAGAAAATCCGGTGTCGGCATTGGACGTCGATTTGGCGAAACCATTTTGGAACTACCCTCTCCACGTGACGCAAGGAATTTGCTGAACTAATTGACTTTGTCAAGCTAAATTAAGTGAAAAAATCGTGAACTGTGACTTACACACAACCTACAAACGTGACAGCTCTCGGATTGTAATTTTACTATACAAGGAAACAGAATTCTGTTATGCAAAAACTCAAAAGAACCCCTTTTCCAGTGTTTTTACAATTCACAAACCAGCTGCGGTGTCCACCAATTGCGCTTGCTGGCGTGCGGATGTCTCAGGGGCCACGGAGTTGGCGCTCCAGTTGGCGCTCGCCTCCATCACATCGCAGCCCATGCAAGAGGTTGCATTTCTACCAGAAAGCTCGCCTTCGTGCATAGCGTTCGCAGCCAGCGCTTCCTAACAAACATGGCGGTTACATGCACTCCAGCTGCCGGGAAGCGTGAGAAGCAGTCAGGGATCTTTGAATGCTATCGCGTTCCACTCTTATAGGCGAAGCTTTAGCGTCCTCCTCATTTTTTTCTGTCTTTTTGAGATGATAGACATATGTATTCTTCATTTACTCAACTTGAAATTAGCAATTATGTATTACTGAGAATGGTCTAGAGATCACGAAATTGGCGAATAGCGTTGGTGGGCCAGCTTTTTTCGATAATGCCGCACGACGACATTCCCTGCTGCATGCAGTGCAATAATATTTGGCTCGCATCTTCACAGGAGCCTTATTAACAAATTGGAACGGTTTCTTTACCACATTCAAAAAGTGTTTCGGGGGCCACTTTAACAATCAGCCAACTTGCTGAATGTGCCGCACCTGGAATGTGCCACACCTGCCGCATTCTGGAAGCGAACTTCACCATTTGATTGGATCTTGTCCCTGACCACCGCTAAGAGACCTTGGTGAGGGACCGAATATAAGAGATCTTCAATGTCTATGGAGAACGCATTGTATTGACGAGGCGGCAGGTTGTCCAGATCCTTCAGCACCTCCAGAGAACTACGCACCTAAGCGTGGACAATTTCATTTCCTTATTAGAGTTCTACCTGAACTCAACCGCCATTTTGTTTGAAGGCAAGTTTTATGTGCAGAAGAAAGGGATATGCATCGGTTCTTCTGTAGCTCCTGTCCTTTGCGATATCTTCCTATCTGTTGTAGGAACTGACATCAGTAATAATCTTTGTGATCCTCATGTAGTGTCCATTTACAGATATGTTGATGATTTCTTGGTCATTTTGAAGGACGTCCCGGAGCACGAATTAGTTTCTACCGTTGAGAGAACCATGACTATCTTCTCGAACCACAGTCAGGGTCTTAGGTTTACCAAGGAAGTTCCGAGCTGCGGTCAACTCCAGTTCTTGGATATCAGGCTAGTGTTTCCAAAGGAAGGTTTTTGTTGGATGTACAATCTGCGTTCTTAGAAAGGCCTGCTTCCATTGGAGAGCGCCCATTCCAAGATTGTTAAGCTTGCAATTGCTACAAATTCTCTGCAAGCGGCTTTAACTAAGTCTTGCATCCATTTGGTGTCAAGTAGCTTTAGCGCTCAAGTGCAACGACTACAAGCAGGCTTCCCGCCATGTCTGATTTCAGCTGTCTGCGAAACGATGCTCCAAAAACTAAAGCACCCGCCTCTTACCAAAGAGCCAGTCAGTTTCACACAGTTCTGTTGCGGTAATTCCATACATTCATAAGGTATCGCACAACATTAAGAAAGTGGCACGTAGGCATAACGTTCAGGTTGTCTTCTCGGCGCCTTGCAAGCTGTCTAAGCTTTGTGCCATGAACGGAGAGAAACGCCCGGCTTGTTCAATCCAGCATCAGAAGAAGTTCACTGAATGCAGGACACGTGTAGTCTACCGAATACCCCTAAGCTGTGGGCGCAGCTATATCGGACAAACAGGTCGATGTTTCAATGAGCGGGCAATGGAACATTGTTGTAATCTGCGCAACAAGGAAGGGAGTTTCCTTGCAGAGCATTGCAGAGACTGTTCTAATTGCCGCCCTCAGTTTGACAAAACCAAATTTTTGAAGTATGGAAAAGACAGGTATGAGCGGGAAATTGTGGAAGCCTTTTTCATCAAAAAAGAGGGGAAAGCATGCGTCAGCAGGCCGTCCATTATGCTTAGTGACAAGGAGACAACTTTTTTAGAAGGTTTCATTTAGGCCTCTTGTTAGAGTGATTTCATTTGTTTTACCGTCTGTCATCCTTTTATTTAACTAGTTTTTTATTTTGCTGACGATTTTCTAGTGGCTCTTAGGCTTTTGTTGTTTTTTTGACGCAGACGCTGTTCTTAGACCTTTATCGTTCATCACTTCTGTCCATTTCATTGTTTGTCGCGTGGTTCTTTTTTCGCGCGGTTACATGTTCTATCAATTTTTAGGTGAGCGACTATTAGAGATTTTAGTTTTGACGCAGACACTGTTCTTAGACGCATCTTTCATGTTATTTCCGTGTTATTCGTTGGTCATTATTCCCATCGTCATGCGGGTTTTATCACTGACTGGGCCTTAGGCATTTGAAGTGTGTTATGTTGTGGTCAGATTGGTTGGTAGTCAAGTGTAGACGGTACTTTTTATGTCTGTTTTTTTGTCCCCGTTGGCTTTGAAAAAGGCTGTACTAGATCAGTTGGCTCCTGTACTGATCCACGTGTTTGCTCTTTCGATAGCTGTGCAGATAACATTCCTGAATGGTCAATAGATTGCTGTTTTTTTTTTTTTTACTTCTAAAGTTTTGTGCGTGACTCGGCGTGAATGACTTACATAAGGCAGGCTTGTTGCGAAAATAAACTTGGTTGTGAGTAGCGCCCGTCTTGTCGTTTGTGTTCTTCTTCCTAAGTCCTGGTCTTCTGCGCCTTGCCTTTACCTACTTCAAGCATGAACCAACTAGCCCAAGCAAGAGTTTTACTTGTACATCATTTCTTGTTGAAAACAACTACTTCCAGCCTGCTTTAGGAACATTTTTAAGCATTACCAGTAGCTCACAATTGTGATTATGGTATTTACCCAATTGTAATATGCAATTTTTCCCCCAAGAAAATTGGGACCAAATTGCCTGCATTGTGCGATCAGATGCAAAACCAAAACTGTTTGTATGCTTCACCGCACAACAGGGCTGTATTGTGGCGCAGCTATCAAAAAGCCGCGAAGCAAAGTTGACTTTATAAAACTCGTCACTACTGGACAATTGCAAATTTTTCTTGCTAGAAAATCAGGTGCATATTAAATTTATACTTTGTTTAGGAGCTCTAATGTCAGTTCTATGTTAGTTTTCTATTTTGGACACCGCTAAGATTGGGCAAATATAGGGGTAGGAGTGCCCAAAATTATTTTGGAGCAATTATTAGATCAAGTAAAATTGTGTTTTGGAGCAGTTTGGACTTTGAAGCAGACAAAATTTCATTCTGGAGCAATTTGGAGTAGGCCAATCTGAATTCTGGTGGAATAATGCAATATGGCAGTGCATTTCAAAACCACGAAGAAACGCAGAATAAACAACACGAAGCGCGCTTTGTAGCTATAGTGTATTAGAACATGGAAGAGCGAGTCGGGCGGTGGCACGAAGCAGGCTTTTCTGTAAAGCTGCTAACATTGGTGGCACTATGATCAAGTTATATGTTCTCATGCCGATGCTCACGATTATAGCAGAAAATGTTCTGAAATTATGCGGTTCAATGGATGCGGTAACTTAACTTCTGGCTCACAGTATGTCACTGCAGATGCGATCAACCCTTCGCTGGTACAATGCAAAACTATTCCAATCTGCTTTTATTGCAATAACAATTATATATGGACACTGCAGATACATTTCTGCCATTGCCATCATGTTAAATATGAAGTGCAGGGGTGATAACGTCGTCGCCTCCCGCCGTTGCTGTACATGCGAGTGAAAGTGTGCAAGGGCAAGCCGGCGGCGGCTCTATTTCTGGCTTGCAAGGCAGGAAAGCTGGAGAGGGGCATTCTACTCAGGTGGCTGCTGCGCATGGCATGGCCATGCGGGCGACGACAGAGTGTGACTGCCAACAGCTTCATGTGCACTGTTTTCACTGCTTAGTTCGCGTTGAAGCAAGAGGTAGCATGGAAGTCAATTCACTCGCTGCTGCTGCCGCGCTTCCTCACTCCAGCGTTTGAACAGCAAGTTTCTACAGTCATCTAGTGAGGTGTGTTCACGTTTGCTTGTGCGCAAGAGACGCATTGGTCGTTAATTTATTAAGAGAATGTTTACAAGTTTATATGGCCAATAAAACTACTATCCTCACTTCGTATAGCTGTCTAATAATTTGCTATAACAATTGGTGCTTCACCTTTTGAGCGAAACTGCTACTTTTTACTCCAAATACACCATCAGCCCTTCGTGATAAGTTAAAATGGCTCAGGCCTTTCTTACATGGGCATAAAAAAGAGTGGAATGGTTTTATGTTATACTGGCCCTGGGAACCAAGACGCATGCCCGCTGAATCTTTGCCAGCCCGCTGTAAGCGACAACTACCAGAAGTGGCCGCGCGTACACCGGCCACTTGCCGGAAGCGCTGGGAAGTCAGTGTGTAGAAACGGTACGGGAGGCACAGTCACTTGGTGTGCAGAATGTGAGCTACTTTTTTTCGGAGAACACATCCACTCGCTGTTCGCAACCACTGCCAGAGCACGCATGCCGAAGCCGTTCTGGTGTAGCGTGGTGCAATTTTGGTAGATTTTTTGTGTTTGGTGCAGTTTGGCACAAGAATTTGCATTTGTATCAAAATGGTGCAATTGGCGCAGCAGTCCCACACCTGCAAATAATGAGCGGTTTCTTTTATTCAACCAGCCGGATAATCCAATCAAGTTCAAATCAAATAGGCATAAACACAACACAATAAACTTAGCATCACAACTTGCGAGATTATCGACATTCTTTATTCAACTCAGAAGAGCTAGGCATTATGCCTGTACTGCCCCAACGTCATGTGACGTTCAAAACAGCTGTGGGCAACTTGTTGTCCCATGTCCTGTCGCTCCGATGGCGCTGTCTTTTCAAGCAGCAACACAACAGGGGGTGTGGTGCCAAGCAGTGAACAACTCGGTGCATGTCTACTGTGTTACGCAAGGCCCGACGTCAGGCACATGCGACAGGCACTAACCCGACTATTCCGTCGCAGAAATGAGCGCACACGAAAATTCATTTAAAGTTCAGTGCTGCACAACCACACCCAACAGGAAATGGAGAGAAACAGGAAGATCTTAGTTAAGCCTAAGCACTGCAACCAAGACTAGGTCGCGCATGCAGCAGTGCTCGCACTTGTGGACTGCCCCTAAGGAGACTTGACGGTCACGACGGTATCAGACACCACACGCTGCTGTGTTGCCACCGTGAGAGGCACAGACCACAAGGGCCTGTTGAGCGAACGGCACGGGTCAGGCTTCAACGACTCTATTGGAAATGCGCGATTGTGCCTAGAGTTTGGGGATGGAGAGAAGCTCCTCCGTCGACTGCTAGTCAGCATCTGGTCCTCTGAGCCTCCCTCCTAAGTGTGGCCTTGGCCAGCGAGGCGCCTTTTCTTTGCTGGAGGGCGTACAAAAATAAAGGCAAATAAATAAGCCGGCAATGGGCGCAGTCATCAGAGTGGGGCATCAGGTGGTGCCAGCAGCTGGTCGGCCCTCTTGTGGTCGCTCAGTGCCTTGAGCGTGAGCGAGTCCAACGGGAGCTCCGACTTGCGCCGCAGCAGGGGCTTCTCCTTCTTGCTGGCCAAGGTTGTTGTCACCTGGATTGCACAACATACTGCTACTTGCATTCCCTCACCAATGGGAGCTGCCGCCACTGGCTGCAGTGAAACAGCGTTGAGGTCTATTGCCATGACAAAGCAATTGCAATCAGCAACCTCATCATTGCCAGAGCATTAAAAGGGGCAGTAGAGAGAAAACCACTATAATCGGTTTATACAGGCCGATTAGTACCTTTTCAAAACTTGCTCAACAGTGTGGTAACATGGGCCTGTTGGTACATACTTATGCAAAGAAACAGCACTTTTGCATGGGACAAGAGTCTGCTGTCTCCTCCTTTCCCACCCAAAAATGCTTTTTCTTCATATAAGCTCTAGCTACATTTACTTAGCAGTAAAGGGTTGATTACCAGAGCGATAAGTACCAACACCGATTCATTTGGCACACAGCACAAAAGGCTAGCACACAAAAGCAGAAATGACTGCTGTACTTCCCACTTTTAAAATTCCATGACCTAACTAATTTTCATGGCATTTTTGTGCACTTATATGTACGAGCTTCTCCAGACATTTTGAGAATCAAAACAGCCAAACATATCGGGTGTTTTTTCTTAAATGGCACACTTTCTTAGACAAGCTTGCAAAAGAGAAGTTCCTGGGTGTCGTGTATATGATTCCTTGCGCTAGTTGCAAACACGTATACGTCGATGAAACGAGAATATCTGAAAAAAATTTAAACAGCACAACTATGATGTCAACAGCAAGCACGTGGCAAGAAACGCACTAGTTGAACACAGAGTGTCCACGAGCCACGACATTGACTGGGACAGCGCAAAGATAATTGGAAAAGAAAAGAACAAGACGGCAAGGCCTTACCTGGAATCCCTTCATATCCAGACAATGTCACACACGCTCAATTGCAACTGAGGCAATCTGCCCTCAATATACACCCGATGCTTACGTCACACCATAAGGCGTATACAGTCGAACCCACTTATAAGAATATTCAAGTGCCACGAAAATTCCATTGCGATAACTGATAATTGTTATAACTGGGTTGCATGAAAAAATCAATATAGGGCGATGGTATAGCTGATGTGAGAAAACAATATAGACGGGGAGGCCAGTGCCCCTCCCCTCCACCTTCCTCCATCTGGCTGCTGATGGGGTGCTCCCATCGCGTGTAACATGCTGCGGCTGTCGGCATTAAAGAATGACGCTGCTATAACAACTGCAAAGAGGTGTCACGGGTGACAAGCGATATGCGAGCACCGCTGAGGCATTGCTTTCGTGCCCTTGAAAGGGGCCTTTTAAAAATTGTGAGAAGGCTGCTGCGGCAGCCTGTCAGTTTGAGAAATGCAGAAGAAACAATGAGGAGAGATCGCCACAAGCATCTTGCCACTTACTTCTCACTGGCTTGCATGACAAAGCCTGTGTCCCTCAGCCACGCATGCTTTATGCGAAGCTTGCCGACATCCTTCTACAAGGCATCCAAGTGCTCCGCATAGTGCACCGGAAAGTTCCTCACAAAAACGAAGCTTTGGAGGGACTGAATCATTTGCCGGGCCCTCCTGTGAGGAAACGTTGATGCAGCCTGCCCTACCGCATCACTGCTGCCGCCATCGCCGTCACTATCTGATGCAAGCACGTTCACAACAATCATCTCATCGGTTAGAAGCACTTAGTCTCCAAATTTATAGCCGTGCGCTTTCTTTTCACCGGCAACGTCAAGCATTGCTGATGATCAGCAGGCGGATCAGCCATTTTCCATTTCGGCGGCGAGTCGAGCGAAGCCGAGAAACCGCGCTGCCAGAGACGACTTCGAGGCAATAAAAGACGAACGCGAGCAATTAAGCCGTTCGCAGAAGTGTGCTGAATGAGGAGCTAGCGAGCAACATGCAAGCAATCTGCTTGCAGAGCAGTTGGCGCGGACCATTCGTGTTTCGGAAAGTGGGGCAGCATAAACCTATGGGCATAGCCCATTCGTGTTTGGAGGGGTGAAGGGCGACAGAGTCGCGCGGAGAAGGCTGGAAAATGAGCGTGCGGCAGCGGCGGCCACCCATCGTGCAGCGGCTCAAATTTCTCGTTTTGTTTTCTTTTCAAGGATATTGCATTTCACTACCTTTCGGCACGGACACCAAGCAGCCAGAATTCGTTACAACCGATAATATGGCATCGGTGCATTGTAGTAAGAGGGCTATTTCACTATGGAAAACATACAAAAAACGATGGTGCAGCAGCTTCTCATTGTTATAACAGATATATTGTTATAACTGGTACCGTTATAAGTGGGTTTGACTGTATAACCAACCTTTACTTCATTCCCTTCATCATGAACAAGGCTCCCGTAGTGGTGCCGAGACATCTTTTTTCCTCTTTCAACAATTGGTTGGCGCTTCATATTTTCTGCCACTTTCTTAGAAAGAAGAAAAAAGAAATATTTATGCCCATACCATGTTTGGCTAAATGCAGATGAGCACCATGAAAAATTTCAATTATAAGTTGTCTTAATTACTTAAAATGTGCAAATTAACTGTTTCATAGCTTTCTTTACATGGCACATGCAACTGTTTAATCGAAGTCAAGGAGTGGTAAAGTCATGTCTGCTTACCGAAAATCTTAACCCTTCAGGTGCCGATTCTGCTGACTGAAAACAGGGTGTCTACCAAGCTGACATTTCCAAATTCCCCAAGTTTTCTAGGTTTTCCCTGAGTGCCTTTGCAAAATTTCCTGAGTGAAACAACTTCTTTTTTTGTGTCAGGACAGGCTGACACCATGTCACCCAATGCTGTCACTCTCTAGTAAGCACATTAAAGAAATAAAAAATGACTTAATCCAATTTGACTAGTAAGGAGTAGCACTTATTTTTTTTCAAAAAGGAGAATAGACTGAAGGGGTTAGTGAACTGCACCGTGAATAAAATACCGTCGAAAAGAATGGTAAAACCCATTGCAAATCAAGTTGAACATTCTCAAATATGAATAAGAAGGAGGTGCATACTGAAGCAAATATTTTCAAATATGAGCTATTTCCATCAATTGATAGCAAGCTCATTGGTATGAGGCTTGAACTTTGTCATAAATGAGATTCTCTCTCAACAGCTAGTAATTAAGTCAACCTCAACTGCCCCGCACAATGCCTCAGTGTTGCACTTCACTGATTTCAAGATATTTTGGTTTGTATGAGGGACACCTGCATCTCAGCATCGGCCAACATTTTGAATGTGTAGTAGGTCCTTTCTGTTCACGTCTTCCTTCCGTTGCGCATTTGCCCCACGAACCATTTGAAACATTATTTGTTAAGGCAACATCCAATTTTTCGCACTCCCTCTGGACCATGAAAACGTCTGAAAAACCAGGCATTTCGAAAAAGGAAGGACGACAAAAAAATGAAAGCTTGTCTCTTACTGACCTTAAGGGCTCAAAATCACCACAGACATATAAGAAAAAGCTCTGAAGGACTGCCAGTACACTTATTAGGTATATCGGTGCTCATACGATGACAGGAGATGGCGGGTGCACGCGTGGTATAATGAAGAAATACGTACCGTGACAATTGCCCCCTTCCCACGCTTGTAATGCCTCACTGCGTAACATTTCTGTACTGAGACGGAGCTGACTTTCGGAAACCAGCATTAAGCAAAGCGCCATGTTTTCCAAGCTTCGAAGCCAATTGAGAGGACCAGAAAGGCAGAGTCAGTGCCATTGCTGACAGCAGCGAATTCTTTCAATGAAAAACATGGCTCCGAACAGCAAGAGGCTTAACAGCAAACGTCGAAGCAGCAACGCCTGGCGTCGCTGCGGTAGTGGCTACGGCTGCCAGCAGGTCTGCGTGAGCGCCGGTTCAAGGCAGCGAGATGCTCAAAATCGAAGGTGGTGGCTTCGATTAATGCCGTTACGGACCTGCAGTCACAACAAAAAGTCCAGGCAATCGAACGGCAAAAGGTTCTTGCGTCCAAAATTTCAGACGCTCTATGTAGGTTTGCTCAAAGCAAGTACCACTCTGGTGCCCCTTGACCATCAGCAGACTTTCTACAATGTTTTCTCGCATATAGATGAGCAAAACTCCGTTCCGAGTTTTGTTCACAGTGCTGAATATTCTCTCACATTCAGCATTGCTGTGGGGAATGGAGAGAATACCTAGCATAACCATTGAAATTCTGTGGAACCTGAGCAATCCATCAACACTTCGAACGCTTCCTAATTGCGACCACTGCACGTCGCACCTTGGCTTATTGAATATGTCGGCTGGAACCTCATATGCTTGCAAGTTGGAAAACTCGACTTCAAGTGCATCGATTCTTTTGATTTGTCACTCTGCTGGGGTAGGATAGCAGGGAATGCCATAATAAAATGACGTACGCTGTTGAATGAAGCAGTATCCAGAGCTCGTACTTGAGCAACTTCAGCCATATTGAGATTGACGTCTCCTAGAGGGAATTTGTGGCGAATGTAATCACATGCTGCCGTTAAGCACAGATGTACAGGCGGCGACAAAAGTGGTATACTCCACGCAGCAGGAGCTGGAGCAGCGGCACACTGCATCAAGACGCCATCTACATTGACACGAGTCAAGCGACATGCCTGCAGATAATAAAGGGCACCCATTGCCTGTCTCGATCCCAGATACTGCCTGTAGATGGTGTTGCGATGCAGTTTTCCGTTGCTCCTGCTCCCACTGCGTGGAGTATACCACTTTTGTCGGCGCCTGTACAGCAGAGAAGAACTGCTCTCTCTCAATGCAGCTGAGTCTCAACCACAGAGTAGGTTGTGCTGCCAATGACTATGTCTTCATCACTTTTCTGGTTCTCTGCAGCTCCAAAGTCAACTTCCAGCAATGAATGGCATGCCTTGGCAACACCTGGGCACACAAATCTAGTCAGGAGATCCTCAAAAAGGCGGTTCAAGAGGCCCTTCAGTACATGAATCTGAGGAGCCTGTGCCTGAAGAAGGCAGTTTGCCAGTGGTATAAAATTCTCGAGAAAAAGACAGCATGCTCTGTTTAGCTCTGATGATAAAAAATAAAACAGGCACTCCTCTCGAGTCATGTGGCTGGCTTCCCCGGAATCCTTGGTATGAAGTTTCAGTTCTTTTGCTTGAGGTCTAGAATGAGCTCCTTTTCTCTTTAGCAAGAGTTTGTCGCCGTCTGTGCTTTTCTTCCCTCGAGACCTACAGCAGTCTTGTGAAGATGGGTAGCAGAATTCAGGGTCAGTGCAGGGTCCTTGGGGGGTTTGTGAGGAAGTCTTTGGAATTAGGTATGACTCCAGAAACAAGCTCCGCTTATTACAACAACTGCTTTGTTTCGGATAAGGAAAAGCTGAGTAGTGGTTTCCACTGGTCATGCAGCCTCTTCAAACACTTTCCCAACGACAGCCAATGTGTCGGCGAATGCTTCATCTTTCCGACCTCGGCGTCGTGCATTTCTTGGAACTCTTTGAGCCTATCTTTCTGTTTCGAGCTTTTCCATAGGTAAAAAAAAACGTCAACCATAGCCTCATCAACTTTTACAGGAAGATATGAAGCTCCTGTTTGGGTGGCCAAGTTGATGAGATGACACGGGCAGCCAACCCCTATCAAACCTGGTTGAGCCTCTCTCCATACAGCAAAACAGTTTTCTTACCGATCATGACACTGGTATTGTCCGAACACATAGTCAACAGGTTTCCAACAAGCGAATTTTGAGACTTCATCTCGTCCAGGGGACGTATTCTGAAACGTTCGCCGCGGCGAAGTTTCACACTGACCACGCCTCCGCCGTTGCGGCGCGCTCTGAATGGCTGCTTTGACAAAACCGGAAATTCAGGTGGCGCAAGTGCATTTCCGGTTTTGTCAAAGCAGCCATTCAGCGCGCGCCGCAACGGCGGAGGCGTGGCCAGTGCGAAACTTCGCCGCGGCAAACGTTTCAGAATACGTCCCCAGAACGAGATTTGTAATCTTGTGACTCGTCGCTTCCCCTTGGATTGACCCGAGGCAAAGAAGGTGGCTATTGACTACTCATTTCTTTAACGAAATATGTCGCAACAATAGGGTAAAGCTGCATATCCCTATTGTTACTGCCATCCACAGCGATCGAAAATACTTGTTGTTTTAGGGCTAGTCATACAAAAGGTGAGGCCAACACTGCAGTGACTGAAGCTGACTCAAGTCCAAACCTGCACGCCCGTGCGAACAAAGGCAACAGCATGGCAACAGGTTTGCCAAGGCGCTATCAGCACTAACAAGCTTTGGATATGGATTCGTGACCCCCCAGTAGACAACAGAAGTTTCTAGAGCCTTGCAGCTGCTGATGATACCGCGTATATGTATTGCCCTCTTATGGCAGCGCAAGGTACCAAGGTGTAGTTTTGCTACATTTTCAAGTTTTTCTTTTTCCGCAAATAAAATGTTTTTCGTAAAATTTCAAGCAAAATTCAGAAGAGTTGGTAGGTATGGCAATGTTGATAAAGCTGGTTTCACATGAATGACGTGAACCGGATCACTTCACAGCTAGCACTCGCACTACAAAGGATGAGATAAAGAACAGAGTGGCCCTTGCATGGGAAACTGCGCTGGAGCAAATGCAACTGACCCACATCGTGAAGCACTTCGCGCAGACCGAGGGAGCACAATGGGCATGGGTGACGTACATATGATCACGTGATACGCAGTCCACAAGCTCAAATAGCGATTTGCTTCGTAGTGTGGAAGTTTTATAATCATCTTCTGCTGCACTAGGACAGTCAATGTGATCCAAGTTCTAGTATGTCAGCATCACGTGCACTGTTTTCCGACTACTAAACGCACAATGACGATCCGTAAAGATGCAACTACAGTAAACTCTCAGTTGTACGAACGTCGGTTTATCGAATATTTCAGAATAAAGAACTTTTTAAAAATCCTCGGCAGTTTTCTTATAGATTCTATGCAATAATGTTTCACTTAAACGAATTTCGGAACAGTCAATATTTCAGTTTAACGAACTCGCTCAGAGGACCAAGGCTTATTTTTACGATCAGAACCGATGCCCGCCCTCATCAAACCGCCGCTCCAGCGCCCCTGGGGCAAAGCAGCGGC
Source organism: Dermacentor albipictus (assembly GCF_038994185.2). Classification (NCBI taxonomy): domain Eukaryota; kingdom Metazoa; phylum Arthropoda; class Arachnida; order Ixodida; family Ixodidae; genus Dermacentor; species Dermacentor albipictus. Next base: position 6,778,574 of record NC_091830.1, read on the forward strand.
GCGCGAAACGAACGGCAATGAGGCATGGCCTCCGAGATCTCTCGCACAAAATGAGCAAGCAGGTAATCTCGGAGGCCATGAACAAATGTTGAATTCCAATGGCGGAGTCGGAGCAAGTTTTTCTGCTCGTTTCGGAGCAAGTTTGTTCCAATGACAGAGTGAGGGCGGGAGTAAGGAGTTCCAATGAGAGAGTCGGAGGGGATTCAGAGCGGGAGTCACTCCGTGGAGCAGAAAAAGATGCTCTGCCAAAATCGGCGGAGTGGACCGGAACTCTGCGTGACGCATTTCCTTTACCACGTTTGTCTGCTGGGAGGCACCACCGGTCACGACTCGCGAGGAAGCAAAATCAGCTGCACTCTTGGCGAGATATCCATTCCGCACTTTTAAAAAGCAACAGGTGAACGGCGCTGAAGAGACAAATGACCGGTGTGGCGGTGCTGGGAGCAAACAGCAGAAGGAGATGACAACACGCAAGGTATCCTGGGTAACTCGGTGATAGAACTTCCGCTTCGGCCTTGCTCCGGCAGCGCAGGTTGTGTTCCACTCCCGGATCTGGAGGTGTTGCTCTACGCCAGAGTCGAGCGCTCGCTCGCGGAGTCCGTCGGCTGCTCCGACTCCGCCATTGGAATTCAACAAAAGTAACATTGCTGGCGCTTACAACGCCGCCAGAGCAAAGCGGCGATCTGTCACACCACAAACCACGTGGTGTGTGTTTTTTTACGACCGGCTAGTCGTGGCATGGTCGTCGTCTCTTTCTTTCGAAGAAGACTAAGAAGAGGCAACTGCCGAGCCAGTTTCAAGGCCTCTAACTCTAGCTGAGGTTGTAGGGTACATTGGAAAGCTGAGAGACTGTGTCTCAACAGCAAGCTGTGCCAGAAAAAGTGTACAAAAACATTGACTCTTTGCACAGTCTTGTTACTTCCTGTGCTTTAAAAGTACAAGTGCAGAAGAAGATTACAGATCTTTTTTTAAGTGAGAAAGGCAGCATTATAACTGTTATGAACTTGTTGATATGTGCAAATTCCATTTCACACATTTCTAACACTATGGATGTCATGTCTTTTGCTCCATGAATTGCTCTTTCAAACTTTTGACTCTGTACGCCATGTCTTATGTTGGTCTAGTGAATAGTCAGTTTAGTGAACTATTTCCTTCAGTCCCTTGAAGTTCACTCAAGTGAGAGTTCAATGTATGTAGGGGAGATGGGAGCTAAAACACGCAAGGATGTGGGTTACTTGGGAGATAACAAACCTTAAACAGCTGAGAACTTGGCCTTCAAGTGTAGCTTCAAGGCGAAATTCAAACATAATCTGAACCCTGGCTTTACTGTTACATTTTTGCAGTGCGTTATGGGCGCAAAAATACAAGACTGATACTGCGAATGGTTAGAGCCTACAACAATTAGAGCCATGACAAAAAACAAGACTACCTTCATATTTATGTTTATGACAATGGAACAGAACAATGTGTAACCAAGCTACCTGGCAGGCATTTAAAAATGAAATGTGGCTTATTGATTGTTATAAACTATAAAAAGACCAAAAGTCTGGACATTTGGCTGTCCCGAATGGGTCAAGTTGTGACTCTGGACTTTTACTCAAAAGTTGGGACTGTGTCGCTAAATTCAGCAGAGTTGGAAACCTTAATTATGCTGGAACTAATCTAGCATTAGCACCCAAAGTGTTAGAGAAAGGTCTTCACCCTACTCACCTCCTTGGCCTGGCTTTCCAGCCTGTCGTAGAGCATGTCGTCGTCTTCCGGTGGGCTTTCAAGGGCCGGGCTTGTGGTACCTAGCTCGGGCTTCACTATGTGGAACTGCACAACCACAGTGCGCTTGAGTCATCGCTTACAACACTGCTCCTCTGCAACTGCATACCTGAGGATTTTTCTCGGCTAGACTCTCTATCCGGTTCCAGGCGTCCTCCCGCTCCCGCAGGCGCATTTTCTCACTGCAAGCACACAGTATGCAAGAATGACAAGGCCCGTAACACCAACCCTGCCCACATTTATGAGATAGGCTCAAATGAACAAGACAGAATGAGACACTAATAGGGCACTGGTGCGCTGTATAACGCACCTGTCCTGCAAGTATTATTCATCTCATCGTCCACCGCATGTCATAAGTCAACTGCAACAAAATTTCACTTTGGCTTTCATCTGCGTCAAGTGATCTTGGCAAAGCTGTGGGGCAGGTAATTGTCTGAGCTCTTTCATCAACAGATACCAAAGCACCAAAGCAGATGATGCATGCACTAGTTAGCAGATATGACACATATCCAAGCACATCGCTTCAAAAATTTTTGGTGTGCTGTAGACGCCCCCTAATTTTAGGGGTCATGGTGAGCAGCCGTGATGGTTCTCAATGTACTGCATCATTTGCCTACAACAAACAGTAAGGGCAGTATTTTCTGCTTTGTTCTTTTTCAGTTTCAGCATCAAAAGCATTATTTTCACAAGTTTTTTATGACACATCCGCTTACACTTTGAACATAAAGCACTTCACACAGGCCACTCTATAACTAAATTATCTCAAAATAGGTTTTTTCCACTGTCTAAACTATCGTACAGTTGGTTAAAAAAAAATGCTAGTCAAACTTCGAACTCTGAAAGAGACTCACTTGTGGCGCTCCTGACGGTAGTTCTGGACGCAGTCGTCGAACAGCTTCTGGTTCATCTCCATGAGCAGTTTGAGGGCATTGTAGACGAGGCCATAGATGGTCTTGTTCCAGTGGGCTTTGGAGTTTTTGTACAGCGCCGGGAACACTATGGGTAACAATGTAGCCGCATTGTCGCTGACCAGGCTCATGATGTACTCATTGTTCCAGTAGTAGAGGGCTCGCTCGGCCACCTGGAAGTGGGGCGAGGAGACGCAGCGCGCCAGCTGCCGGAAGAGCGGCACCATCACCTTGGCAAACTCGGCTGGCTCAATGACGTCCAGGATTTCCTCGAGCTCGTTGAGGAACATCACCTCCTTGGGTGAGTGCACCTTTGGCCAGAACTTGAGCAGGGCCAGGATCACCGGCTCTGTCAGGCTCGGTTCTTTCTCGAGGAACTGGACAACGCAGTAGGCCAGCTGCGGGTGGTACACACTCAGCGACTTGACCTTATGAAGCGGCATTAGCACACGCAGCAGGAATAACTTGTGCTCCTCCTTGAGGGGCAGCGCGAAGCCATTGATTATGGAGCCGAGGATCTCGAGCAGCTCAGCAACACCGTTATGGTGCTCTGTCTCATAAATGAAACGGTAGAACATGTGGTTCACCTGCTTGCGCACATATGCCCGCAGCCCTAGGAACTTGCCATATATTCGATGCAGCGTCGTCTTCAGGAAGTCACGCTCGCGGGGGTCCTCTGAGTCAAACAGATCCAACAGTTGCAGCACAAACCGCTGGTCCAAATGCCGCTTGGCCAGCGCAGGCTGGAAGTCTGGGCTCTCGAGAAACCGCAGAAACAGCTCATAGACAAGCTGGAGGTGCGGCCACGCCGCCTCCAGTGTTGGCTCGTCCTCCTCGGGGTCGAATTCTGCACCGTTAGGATTGGACGAGGGTGGCAACGTGCGGAACACGTTGACGCCGAACATGTGGATCATCTCGGGATAGATCGGCTCCGTCAGCACACCACGCTGAGAGGTGATGTACTCAACCATCTCGTGCAAAGCTGCACGTTTCACCTCCTTCCACTTGAGGTCTGACAGGGGGTCGGTCATGAAGTCAAACAGCACACAGCACTGTCGGATTTTCTGCATGAAAAAAAGATCTGAAAGAATGTAGTACTACTGCCCACAGGTACGCTACACCAAGTAGGTGCAGGAACAGGGCTGTTTACATTCCTATTAGTGAGGATATACATCTTATGAAGCAGCGTTATGCTGCACCCATTTGTGCAGAAAGTACACATGCCATTTCTGGTAGTGCCACCAAAAAGCAATGATGCATTTTAGCACTACAAGCCTTACAGTCAGTCAGACAGTCAGTCTGACAGGGTATCACAAACTGTACAAGTTATTGTAAATAGGTAAACAGTTCAATGCAATCAAGGGCATTTATTATAGCTGAGAACACAGTCATAGGGCTTCCAACCTGTGCTGCATACCATTAGCTCTACACTGTACACGGCAAAATACAGCCTGGCCTATCAGCCAGTGCAAGGTACCAGTGGTTTCAACAATTTCATAATGGCAGCGTTTCTAAGACACATGGGGATCATTTGCAGTAACGGCTAACTGCAGACATTTCCTGAAACATTCATGCTGATGGCCAGGGCTTTGTCATCTGTTTATTCTCACTAGAATTGTTGTCCAACAGAAATGAAAGAAGATTCTGGAATGATACAATGACCGACATCTTGTAGCTTCTTCATGTCCCATAATCAGATGCCACAAGTGCAAGCTAAGCCATCGCATTTACAGCCAGATTGCTGATCGAGTGGTAAGCCGCATAGCAACCTATATATAGTGGCCTACTTTTCAACGAACACCCTTTTCATGATGTAATGAAAAGTGCGCGCACAGAAAACTGTGTTTTTCTGACAACTCAGGTGCAACCTGGAGACCATCACTGCAGATGTACCATTCAATACTGTTATAGAATTAATAATAATGGTATGCAAGATAATGAAAGGTGACAAAGGCACAAACTTAGCAACACTACTCACAAAGCTATTTGAAGTTGAGCTTTGTGTAAATGTTTGCACATGCAAAAGATTTTCTCGTGAGAAAATCATGCTTGTTGTATGGCCAGGCAAATTTCTGCAGTGTTCATACTGTACCCTTTGTGCTTTCAGTTTGTAGCTTGCGTCTATCTCACGTCTGCATCTAGCTACACAAAGAATTACTGGAATACTTCGTGCACTATTACTGTGTTCACTTACAGCGACAAAATTCTCAACAAAAATTGCTTGTCGGCACCTACGCTGCACTTTCAAGCGCATCACGGCATAAACATTTTTTCATCCCGTGGGAGCTCTTAGATCAGACTAGGAAACAGGTGGTCGCTGATCTCACCTGAATAAGCAGGTCCTCGCGCTCACCCAGCGGTGCGTCCTTGAGCGCGGGCAGCTTCTGGAGCTCGCGGTTGTGGCTCACGTTGAAGCGCGACGAGTTCTGGCGCTTCTCCTTGCGCATCCCACTGCCCGGGGCTGTGGGCACCACGGCGCCAGCCAGCTTGCACTTCGCCACCAGGTTTGCGGGCGGAGGAGCCGACTTGGGTCCTCCAGCCCGCGCAGCTGCCGCCGCCGTGCCCGCTGTACCACCTGCGCCGTTGCTGTTGGCGTGCACGGCACCGCTGGTGTTGTTGCAGGCCTGGCTCACCTGCACCACCACGTTCTCCGTCAGCTCGCACACAATGACAAAGCGCTGTCGCCAAGAGACAGGTGCGCGCGCGTACGACCCGGCCCGGATACTTTAAAGGAAACTTCGTGGTGACCGCACTTTTGACAGACAACACTGTATGCCACGTCTCATCCATGCTACCGTGCCGGCCGGGTCGTTGTGCACGGTCGCCATCCGTCGCGGCAAGTTCGCACAAAGCGAGTCTCGAGCGAACTCTGCGTCGATTTGCGCTACCTGCTGCGAGAAATCGAGTGCCTGCCGGCTGGATCGGTCTGTCAAACGGCACATGGTCGGCGACAGCGAGAAAGAACGCACAGCCTGCGCCGTTGCAATCGAGGCCCAGCCGGCGGCACGCACGTCTCGCGGGCACGTCGTGCTGCGCACCCGCGGTCCGCGCGCGTGTGCCGCAGTCGGCCGAGCCCCGAGTTCGACGGCGCAGCGCCGAGACCCCCCCGTCATTTTTTAGCCGCGGAGACGCCATGTTGCGCAGGCGAGTGGCTGCCGACAGGCATGCGGCGGCCGCGCACGGCCGTCCAGCTCACCTCGTCGGCACCGTCGACCGCGTCTTTGCCGCTGCCATTCTTGGCCGTCACACCGGAGCTGTTTTTCGCAGGCACCTGCGAGGCCAGGATGGGCGAGCCGCGATTAAGCCTAACACACACACACACACACACAGGCAGTGGAAAATGCACGTCAAATGCCGAGCGGCTTGGCGACACTGCTTCGCATGACACGGCACACCCGGCTCGGCAGTCGTCACTTCAACCCACCTTGTCTTTGTCAGTCCGATTAGGCATTATTTTATTAACGGTTCACGCGCCATTGGGCGAAGGGCAAACTTTTCAAGGGAGCAGTGTACGTACTCGACACCCGCCAGCGAGTGTGCGACTACCAACAACTGACGCGATAGGTCCGGAGGGCGCACGTGACCTTTCAATGGCGGAGAGATACATAGCGCTCGCGTAACAGCCGTAACATCACTGTGACGTCACCTGCGGCTCGCTGGCAGCGCGCGCACCCTCCTCGCCCACCACAAGGTTTTGCGCGATTCCGGCGTTGCGCTCTGCAGAACCGAAAAAAAAAATATGTAGAAATAATAAATAAAAATCGTGCGCGCGAGCTTCGCAGTCGCTTTTGCAAAGGCAACCGTAGCGCTCGAGTTTGTGCAAGTTTGCTGCAGTTTGCTGGGCTTTCCTTCGCTCTCTCCCTTTTGCTTATTCTTTTTGCCTGCGGCGCACAAGACCCAGGCCGTGAACAGCTGCACAGCATGGGGAGACAAAGACAATGCAGACAGGATCCATCATTTTTATTTACACACGTCTCTGCGATCGCCCAGTAGACGCAGGTGCCAGGATGAAAACTGCAGTGTCTTTGCTCTGCACTGCAAGCCCTCGGCAGTAGTTGCGGGGCACGGTACGATGATGCTCAGTTCGGTCAGCCTCAGAATTACTGGTAACACGGAGAGGGGTTCGGGGGCCGGCTCTCCTAGCGAGTCCTTTGAAAACTCCTTGGGGCTGGGGGGTAGCAGATGATTGAAGCCACTACCCATTTACAATCCTCTCCTAAGGTCAGGGGTATCATAGCGGTGTGTTGCGACCACCAGTGCCGTTTCGTCGACTGTCTGCTGACAACGGTTGGGGACTAGATTTGAGTGGCCGACCTCTGCTGTCCGAGGCAGCTGCAATGAGAGTGCAGGAAATCAGTTAACATGCTTTGAATACACCTTCAATGCCTCGGGCTAGGTCATGGTCAAACTCCAGCTTATTTAATATATACATAAGCCACAAATGATGCTCAGGTACAAAAAATTTTTTAGTTGCCCCTGATCAAGTGTGCGAGATTTCATCTTCGAGCACACTTTGATATTGTAGATGTTTGCTTGTAACCAGCATTTACATTTGTTAAGCTGGCAGTCATGCGACAAAATGCTGTCACAAAAGAGCCTGCGCTTGCCAACATAATTCATGCTGTTCACGAACTCCACATGCTTTTATAAAGGAATGGACAAAACTGAATAAGCTCATGCTGACAGAATACTTGCAAGACAAGGGTCTTCCTGTACAATTTATCAAAATATCTTGTCTGCTGATGTTTTTCTACTACAGGAACCACAATAACGACAGTGCCAAAAGAGAAATGTGGCATCATCAGTGAATTAAACATGCAAGCAAATCTGCAATAACGGAAAAAGATTATCAGATTGCAGTTGAGGTTCTCAATAAAAGAGTAAAGTGCCACACGAACAAAACAAGCCAAGATTTTCCTCACTACTGCACCACAGAGTAAGACATCTGTGGCTTTGTGTCCACATTTACTTTGTCCCGCATGATTGTGTGTTCACAGTAATCCACTCACGGAGTACATGTGATGCCAAAGCCTTCCTCGGCAATAAAACAAAACCTGTCTGGAAGCCACGCAAAGTTATCTAGGAGAAAAAGTTTGCACCTTTCTTCAGGGTAGTACCACCGAACCTCAATGACTTAATGACTCTCTTTATTGCCTTGTCGCTGATAGTGATGATGTGGCAATAAAAGGAGTCAGTTAGAACACGAACTTTGTAAACAGTCCATGCGGAACAAGACAAATGAAACAGCTGTGTTAAAAATGCTTTGCTTCAGCCTAGAAGTGTGGTCATTTCTTTTTCTTGGGCCACTGTCATGAATCTAGAATGACACAGCCTTCCAGAATGCTGCACACGACATTATCTGCTTAATAGTTCAAACATCTTTCCAATTGTTTAAGTAGTAAGTAGTACTCACATTGTATTGTACAAAATATACTGCTACGAACGACTGGCCGACATGTTCATTGCAAGCATTCCCTTTATTACCTCACTCTGCAACTCTTCCTCCATGTAGTCCATCTGCACACGCCACGTGCAACATACACTGCACGTCACCCGCGCGTGCACCTACCACTGCACCTCGCCTTGCCTCACTTGTAGCTCTCAGTCCAACTACACCGCCACTCTCTCCTCACAATACCACACATTCTCAAAATTAGCAGGATGATACCAGGCAAGCATAAAGACTGGGAAACACTTGTAAGATATTTTAATTTGATAAATAAGTAAGTCTCGAAATACCGGACCTGGCATCACTGACATTATCGTGATACGATGACACAAAACTTAATTCACTGATGTCATGTATGAATAAGGCAAGGCTGACAATGATGTTGCTCATAAAAGAGCGAACAATAGTGCTGCTTGCACTTCTTCTAGCTGCATTCATACGTGGCAGCTGCAGCAGCATACAAAGGCTATTCAAAATCATTCTTTTTTTTTATGTGTTCCATGCCTTTCGTAAAAGGTATTTCAGGATCCCTAATTTCAGTTTGCATGTACCTATTTGTATAACTTCGTCTTGCAGTTATCTTGGCAACGTGCAAGGAAGCAGATTTGCAGTAGGAACTGGCAGTTGTACAAAGTTATTGCAGAATCTCTTCAAGACAATCTATGTGGCACACAATGTGAAAAGCATAAATGATTGCATAAAATATGGTGCACTGCTAAAATGGTACACCTTGGCGCGCCTAACAGCACGTGGTAAATTGTAGTACATCTGTGTCTCATCGCAAATGGCGCGGGCATACACTACGCGTTTCACTCACAGGAGCTAACAGAGGCCTGGCTGGAGCGGCCTGGTCGCGGCACAAACGGCGGCGGGGGCGGCGCCAGGTCAAAGAAGTGTGGGCTGCCGCCCGTCGCACGCATGTGCTTGAGCAGCTCCGGGGGCGGTGGTGGTGGGAATGGTGGGAACGGCGGAGGTGGCATCATGTCCAGGGGAGGCAGGTGCGGGGGGCCGTCCAGCAGCGGCGCCTCATCCTTGGTTAGGAGCGGAAGCCTAGGCGGGAACAGATCGCCCGGCGGTAGTGGTGGTGGCTGCTGCTGCATCTCCCGCTCCAGCAGGGTTAACCTGTAATATACACACAGGCGTTCAATCAGAAGTACAATTGCTTGTACACGAGCATGAGTGAGTGACGAAAAGTATGATCAGACATGGATGTGAACGAGAATGAGTGCCAATGAGTTTGAGTGAACAGAGTAGAAGAGCGGGCGGTTAACATCAACGAAAGACAGCAAATTTCAGAGGACATGATGTGAACGAGTGTTAGTAGGTACGAGCATAAGTGAGAGTGAGTAATAATAATAATATATGGGGTTTTACGTGCCAAAACCACTTTCTGATTATGAGGCACGCCGTAGTGGGGGACTCCGGAAATTTTGACCACCTGGGGTTCTTTAACGTGCACCTAAATCTAAGTACACGGGTGTTTTCGCATTTCGCCCCCATCGAAATGCGGCCGCCGTGGCCGGGATTCGATCCCGCGATCCCGTGAGTAGATAAGCTGAAAAAATATAGGTGAGCAAATACCAGCGACATACACCTATTGTGCCTGCCTATGAACGTACAGTATGAGACACACACATGAGTGGAGGGAACATGTGGCAAGCATCGCATAAATAGAAGCACTGGGTTTAGGCAACTCTTTCGGCTGAATGGCAGGCTCATTTCTGCTCAAATATGAATGTTTGAAGGCATTACTTAGCTGCTCTGTTCACAATAAATACCAAGTACACATTATCTGCAGTGACAGCACAAAAACATGTTGATTTTGGTTAAATAGTAGAGTGGCACGCTCTGTCACTGGCACCACTGTCATCTGTTACTGACAGCACTGTTTTGTTGCACCAAAATCAACATTTTTTTGTTGTTGTTGTTGTTGTGACTTTTGCACATGCCTTCGCTGAACTCAGTTTGCTGCATTCAACTGTGTAGCCTCAACAAAAGTGCTTAAAAAATAAATTACAAAAGTTACTCAATGCAAGTTGGCACTACTATTGTGGGACCACTTTTTTGTGATTTCTAATGTTACAGGCATTCCCATGCCATGAGCAATCAAAACTGCTATTCATGCTCTGTTCACCTTAGAATGCTAATTTGTCTTGGCTTGTGGTGATTGAGCATGTCAATACATTGGTAATGAATTACTTTATTACACTAAAATTGGCGTTAAGATATTGTCCTTAAATATAAAGCAGTCTTATTTTGAATATAATTCCTAAACTAACAAGTACATAGTATAATGTTCCCTATAGATTTACTCGTCAACACTGCCATTAATTCCAAATGACATTTTACTGTCCATATAGCAGCATGCCACCAAAGTGACACCCGCTTAAAGTGTCACTAAATTTGCCCCTCCTACCAAGGTATAAATGAATAAACTATGTAGTGTACATCAATGCGTGAGTTGCTACTGTGCATAGTGATGCATTTTCGGAAGTTGTAGCACCACAACAGTTTTGTGTGAACAGAAAGCAAAAAAAAAAAAAAGCGTGGAAGTTGCCATAGCCCAATGCAAGACTCGCCTCTGGCGCAGGGCTGTCCTATCCCGGTTGGCTTCTTCAAGCTTGCGCTCCGCGGCCCGAGCAGCCAGCTGAAAAAAAAAAAAAAAAAAGCAGTGGCAACTGTGTGGCACAAAATGTTTGGCCTTCACTACACATGAAGCCGCTGAATTATAATATGTTTGCTGAGTTATCCAAGTTGTCAAATGAATGGGGGTTGACTTAATGAGCCTCCACTTCATTCTCTTGAACATCTTGCACACACATGCTCAAACTCACCCAGTTCTCATGTGCCCGCTTCTCCTGGTCTGCCACCTGGTGCAGAAAGCAGAGTGCAAGTTTAGCAAGTCATCAACACAGCTTGCAACGTGCCACATGAACTTAAACAGAAAAAAACTTGCTGGCATAGATATATACTATGGTAAGAGAAATAAAGACCTCTGGAAGCCTTTAATGTAAACCGTACTGTGACAATTTTCTATGACATAAGACAACTTGTCTGGTAGTCATTTGAGTTCAGTTTTTGTACTATTGGTTAAGTCCCTTTTGAGATCATTAAAGATCATAAACACAATCATTAGTGATTATAAACACTGTCATTAGAGGTCATAAACACAGCTGAGGATTTCTGTCAGCTTGCATGTCGCCAAAACTGCCACTGAGCAGATCCTCATCTCCGAAAAAGATTTGAGCTCGTGAACTATCATATATGAACCGTTGTTCTCACCATTGGACCACAGCAGTTCTGCTAGCGATGAAATAGTTCACTACAATAATATTGATATCCTTAACAGTTGGCACCATGAACGATTATTTGAGCAGACTAGGTGAACAGCTGTAATACAAGTGGTTTAGCTAACAAGCTGGTTCAGCTACACATGTGAGGAAAAACCAAGCCTTCCTACTAGCTGGTGTCCAAAGCCGAGTCAAACTGCTCTGACTCATCTGTCGTGCGATTTGACTCAGCCAAGAGGTGCCTGGAGCTTTCACAAGCAGTAATCTCTTTTCAGTTCCTGCTCAGCGAATTTTATGCTCATGTAGTGACAAAATGATACATCTAGCTGATTTTTTTCATAGGTTTTGTATGAGGTGTGCTCTTTATATCTACGTGAGAAAAAAAATAAATGGAAGCGCTGACTTGCTGTGCCTGTGACAAGAGAGACATTACAGATAGATGAACACAAAACACTGAGCTTTGGCACAGAGGTAAGTGAATGTGTCGCAGATGCAGCTATTATTTGATGCATTATGATCACAAATGACTGCTAGTACGCGTGCTACCTAAAGGCACCTGCTGGCTAATGCTAGGACAGTGTTCTCAAGAAATCATCTTTGGGGATACGATCGTTGTTGCAAGATTTTGGGTGTCTGGGCGTCAGCGTACATAGCTGAGTTAAACACTGATGTGTCTGAGCCTGAGCCACGAAATCTTGCAACAGAGATCCTATTCCCGAAAACAACTGTGCGAGAATGCTGCCCCTAATGTTATTTCATGTTGAAGCATTTCTTGTCATTTCTGGCAGATTCACAGAAACAGTTAGCATATTCTAGCAGATTTAAAATGTCACTTTAGTGGGAATTTTGCAAGAAGAAAATGGGCAATGCTGGGTGCCATCCTGACCTGGTTCTTGTAGTTGCGCTCGGAGAGCTCCATCTCTTGGCGCAGAGATGACAGCTGAGACCTGGGAGGGGCGAGTCAGTTATCCCTTCATTCATTCACTAATTTAGACCACCACATTTTCCCGGAGGGCATTACCAGCAATACAAAATCAACAACAAAGAACCGAACATAGTGTGAAGACACATGTACCAGTGAGGTCCTTAACAACAAGCAGTCAAACTTCGACATAAAGAACATAGTTATAATGAAGTAAATATAGGAAGATGTAGGTATGGCTCCTATCAGTGGCAAAATTTTTCATTTACTTTCATTTTCCCTAACTTTATCACTTCTACAATTCAATTTGAAAAATCAATGATTTCCCTGATGCTTTCCTTGTATTATTTGTTGTCATCATACAATTATGAATAACAAAAATAGAGTCCTTCAGTTCCCCTTCTTTTCGTCCACAATTAGCACAGATAATCAATCTGACTAGGCGTCAAGACTATAATCCAAAATGTTATTGTTCTGCAAAACTCTTTGCTTTCAAAAGAAAGAAACAAGAAGAGGGGGAATGGGTGAAATAAAGATACCTTCATGGTATATATATCAATTCCAACTTATTTACATTAGTAGAGAACTGTAACATGATGGCTCACTGGAACAAGAGTTCCACATGCTCTGGTTCTATCTGACAACACTACCAACGCTCCTTCTGCTTACCTCATTTTCACAGACACAATCTGTCCCTTCACATAACTTTCATATTCAATAACAATCCTAGGAAAGAAAAAGAACCCGTACTTATAACACATGCAAGTAACCACAAACACTAACACCCTGTACCTCCACCAGAAATGTTAGAAGGCATGAGGTATTTATTTAGAAGGCTTGGCACTATAGCAATGTATGGGGCAAGGCTGCCAGACCAAAAGCAAAGACCTCGTCTTCCATCTCTTTCACTGCTCCTTTCCTTAGTCGGTCTGTGTACAAACACACCATTACAATATCTTAAAAAACTCGCCACAATTATATGCAGAAGGCAAATCCCAGCAGACAATCTTGTTTTCTGTACTACTTTCACAACTTCTCTTCAACAAACCGCAGTGCAACCTCACAATAATGTGGAGTGCATTGTGAGGGGCAATGCACAAATCATGCCTTCACTTGCAGCTTCAGCAATGTCAAGCACACTGCCAAGAAGCTGTGCCTGTAGGCAAAAGTTGCGCATTACCAAAACTCAAACACTTTAGACTCCCTGGATTTCCAGTGTGACTTATAAACGCAAAAATGTTGTATGCATTCCAGTTTATGTTTACGCTAGTGTTATGTCTACGTCACACTACAGCGTTCTGCCAGCTTCACAGACAATGAAGCCTGCACAGCCGCTCCCCCCCCCCTCCCCTACTTTTACAATTGTAAATGTTTCCCAGCACCACAGACACAGACAAACAAGAATCTGAGCATGTACCTAAATACGTACTGCTAAACACAAACCTCAAATCAATTTCTGTTTCCCTAAATGGCATAATCTACATTAAAAAAAAGAGTGTCCATGCATAGAATCCTGCACAGAGCCACTAATATTTTTGGCACAATGTGACAAACTTCGTTAAGACCATTGTGAAAGCTTGAGTTAAGAAATATGCTGGTATGCAGATGATTATTTTAGTTTTAGTTTCAGTTTATGATTCCTTCAACAGACAGCAGTGGATTATACCGTAGACTTTCGTTAATTGGACTCCAGTTAATTCGATTTTTCAGTTAATGCTATCCCGAACGAAGGTGCAGGCCAGCGCCCATGCATTTCCATGGGCCCAAATGATCATTATTTCAATCCAAAAATTGGCCTTCGCTGGATGATTAAAACAAACAGTCCACACACACACACGTGCGCCTGACCCCTATGGCGACCGCAATAATGACCCCTTCAGTGGCAGCGTCTGTCTATGTGGAGCTTTGGGGATAGTGAATGCACTGAATGCACGTAATCGCTGGTTGAGAATGCCTATCTTAAGCCTGCCATAGCAGGATTTTCAGGCAATAACAGCAGCTAACAATGTCTGATTAGGGTATTTACCAGATTATAACGGGTGCCTTGTGTTTTGTAATGAAATCTGGCCGAAAATTGCCTGCACGGTGCAATCAGGTATGAAACCAAAAGCGCCTTGGCGGCGTTGATACGCTTTTCCGCACAACATGTCTGTGACTGACTTTAGCTGTGACTGACTTCTAAAGCCGACTTTAGAAAACTGGCCGCCATTCTGAAAAATCGTGTACAAGTTACATTTCTACTTTGACTAGGAGCTTTAAAGGGACCCTGAAACGATTTTGATGATTTTGTACAAACGTACTGAGCCGTTAGGGTAGGTCCTTCTGATCATTGATGCATCTAAGTGCTTTGCGTAAAGCCTGTAATTTATAATAAGGTTTTAAAAATTTACATCACTACCGATCGCAGCACGTGACTCGGCTGAATTTTCAGCTGCCCCTGACCATTTGATGCAAGTTGCCCTAATGGCGCCAGTAGGGCGAGCTATCCCGTATCATCGATAATTTTCTAACTTCATGGTGAACAAATGTTGTTCGTAATAGTTGGAATGTTGGTTAATTTGTTTCTATAAAAAGAAAGTAACAGAAAGAAATGCACAAGGACAATTTCTCACTACACTTAAGCACTTCGGCACAAAGCAAGTGTCGTCTGCATGTTAACGAGAGCTCCACGGTTAGTGTTGATCTCAATCTTTATTTTTGCAAGCACCATGATTTGCCTTTGTTGCGTTGTGGGCTGCAAATGTAGTGACGGGCAATATGTCAAGCTGCGACATCGTGTCCCTCTGTAAGGCAACAGACGAGTGGAATGGCTGCAGTGCATCGGACTTTCGCTATCCTATCGGCACCAGGATTTGAGCGTTTACGGCCGGCACTTTACGCTGGAGAATTACTAGCACAATAGTGCTTCGCGTGTCGAGTATTCGGGTAAACGCAAGCGCAACTGGTCTGGGCCTGGTCGTTTGACCGTGCCGTGTTGTGGGATTAGCAGAGGCACAAACGTGAATGGTCTGCATGGTACAGCCACCTGGTGGCAAGAGCTTAACCAAACACAATAGCGGTAACGAAGTAACAGCTACTGTAACAGTAGCTGCGACGAATTTGCTGCCAGCGTAAATTTTCCTCAGGAGTGTAATCGTGAACACATTGTTTTTGTAAATGTTTAAAATGTTTTACACTTCGTTAAAGCAATATTAGCTTACTGATTGGCTGGTTAAGCTCTGCGCCACCAGGTAGCTGGACCATGCAGACCAATCAGGCCGCTCACGTACGTCTACGCTAAAGCCATAAGCAGCCATGGTCGAGATGCATGGCAGCAATTCAATTGCGACGCCTGCCAGCTCACCCCCCCCCCCCCTCCCTGCCCCTTGCTGCATGCTTGATCGCGTTGCCACGAGGAGTGGAGGCACGTGACGGCAGCCCTCGTGCATGAAGGCACTATCTTTCTTTCTCACCCTCACACACTTTCACTCGCACCTAAAGCATAAAGTGCATGGGGCACGATAGGATCTTATTGTATTTGGACTTTATACAGAATAAGATGCGGCTTCACTTCGGCGGTGGCTCTTGTCACACAATGTGCGATGCAATTTGAGAGGTGCGTTTGCAAGCAGCCACTTGTAATTCAATCATTTGACCATTTGCGTCCGCGGATGTTTCTATTTATTGTCTTGGCATTCCTTTGCTACAGAAGCAAGATTTCTTTATAATGAAATCGCATACAATCACACTTCGTTATATTGAATTTCTAGTTACATGGTGTTCTTTGGACAAAGCATTATGAAAAGTTAAGTATTTCATTCTATCGAGCATTTTTTTATATTGAAGTTCATTATACAGAGAGATTTAACTGTACTACTTCCAAATGAATCGGTGGTGTGTTTGGGTGTTTTTCTGTATCTTGTTCAATTCAATTCACTGGATAATCCGATCAGTTTTGTTGATCACATGAGGGTCGAATTGACGGAAATCGACTGTATACAGACGAATGTCCCGAATTCAGAGATTTGGCATATTCAACAGACTGTGAAAAACGCAGTCTTTCTGATAGAGTTACGCCAATGGTATCATCTTTTACTGGATGTTTGTGCCCTCTTGTTCTAACCGTGGAAACGCCACATGATGACTGTTAGAGGTTTTTGTATCAGCACTATGAATGTTCATTGTTGTTTGTCCATGTCTGTTGTGCTGGGAAACCTTTGTATAATGCAGCCCCAAATATTATGATCTTCCTGACTCACTGACCTGTAAGACTGGCATTGCTGCTCCAGCAGTGTAAGCTGCTGAATGGCTGTACTGGCTTCTGTCTCCCTATGTCGTCGCTCCACCTCCTGGGTCCCCACTTCCCTGCAAGGTAAGGTAGTCGGGCAGGTACAGATATCAGCCACATAGCATAGACAAGCCGACTGTCAGCCGGCAAGTTTTAAAACAAGCAGATGCACTAAGTTTACAAATCCATAACTTTGCATCCAGAAACGAAATACTGGATATAACAAAGTAAATGAAATTCCCCTTAAAATCCCCATAGAGATCCATATATTCAAAACACTGTTTTAACGAAGTGAAACTGTCCTGCAATGGATATAACGAACATAATTCGTCTCCAAAATAAAAAAACACCTGACCTGCATGCTGAGTACATCGCTTCCCGCGGGGTTCGGCCCTCATTTGCCATGGCAGTTCAAAACTCCTACGTCCCCACGTTGAAAATGCCACCAAGTAACATTGGTCTCTTTCTTAACGCCGCGCGTAGCTCTACTGACCTCTTTCTCTTCCATGTGCCTTGCTGCGCGATCCATGCCACACTGTGCTACTACACGTGGAGGTGTGAAATATTAGTGTATTCACTTCGAAAGATTAGCGTATTCACTTAGTGTATTCAATAGGGCATTATTGCAGTAATGGATATAACGAAGTAATGTCGACTCCTCCTTCAACTTTGTCGTAATGAGATTCAAGTGCATTAGGTGCAGTTTACAGAATCATGATACTTTGCTTTACTGCTTGAGTTACATAGTTAAAAAAATAATTAAATCCGGAGATTTTATTCACCAAAAGCAGGGTATGATTGTGAGGGCACCGTAATGGACTTCGGAATAATTCTGATCACCTAAGATTCTTTAATGTGCACCTAAACTTCAGTACATGAGCGTTTTTGCATTTCACCCCCTGTAGGGGTTGAAGGAACGGACTTCGCGGATGAAGACCACAACTTGGGAGTGATTTATTCTACATTATTTACAAGGAGGTGAGCGTCAAGTACCAATTGTACAGACATTACGGGCCGGCAGCAACTCGGACGCTGCGGCCCGCGGCAAGAAGTTCGAGAGAGGTGAAACAGGGAATCAGGGCATGTCCCAGAATCCTCAGGTCTCTCTGGAAGGCTTCTTATAAACCCTTCGAGCACTGCAAGTCACGTCATGTTTGACCAATGGGAGAGTCCACTCCGATGACGCCACTTTCAGCCAATGGTAGGCGCCCGTGTCGTGGTGTCACACCTGGCGGCTTGCTGCGGTCTTTCATCGCAGACTGGCAATGCACTTCGAACAAAGAGAAGGGGAGGGCTGCACCTGCTTCATTGTCGGAGGCCCACCTGCTAATCCCGGCGGCGCACGAACTTGTTGGCATGTAAACTCGTTGCCTTAAACTTGTCTGCTCGGCCGCTTCTCTGGAATGCGCTTTCCTGCTTCTGCATTCCTCAATTAGCTGTGCTGCAATCCGATGTGGTCTGGGGAACTCGAAGTAATCGCAGGAACCAGCTCCATATCTAACAGCTCGTCCTCGCCCCGGTAGTTCTGAATGGCCGGTGAACTCAATTCGCTGGCCATGAGGAACGCTGATGGAAGCTGCAGGGTACTGGGGTCGAGCCTCGTTTGACAACCCTCGGGATCCTGGGCCCTGGAGAACAAACGTCAAACAAACAAAACAGCACAGCGCTGCACCACGCGTAAGCGCAGGCTCTTCACCCCTGACTCGCCAGACTATTGCTGAGTCAAAATCAACCCTGATCTTTTATTTCCCCAATTTCGACAAAACAGTTACAACCACCCTTCCAAACAGCTATCCATTTCTCCTCGATTGCCGACAAGACCAGAGTACTATTGTTGTTGCAAAACAAAAGGGTCGCTGACGAAGCAAACAACAAATGAAAACAGCCGAACATAACTTAAGTGGCCTAACCACACGAACAGCATGTTTCCAATCTATCGCAGTGGCGTACTTATCGCACGTAATGGTGCCACTGAACAATCTGGTCAACCTCACAAGTACGTAATCACAAGCGCACTAGCCTTGTGGTCACTAAACAAAACGCGTACTTGCGTTGTAGGCAAACTTTTCGCTTACGCTTACTCACGTTTCTTCCCTGAAAGTCCTACAGGACACGTGACATAAACGAACAATTAAACTTGCGGGACTTACACACTCCGCAGAACTCTTAAAAATGATGCGTCTTCTACTAACTCTTTCCACGCACGTTCACTAAAGAAGTCAGAATACACGGCTGCCCTCACACACACGAGCAACCCAGTCATAAAGTCTGCTTCCTTCCGTCCACACAGGACACGCGCTAATGGAACTAAGAACGCTTCTCCGTGCAAATCATGCACTCACTGAAAATCTACGCGCTTAACCTTAGAAAATTCAACACTTAAAAAGAAAGAAGGTTAAATAAAATACACGCGCGTTACGATAGGCCTCTCAACAATAACCTTGACCCTCAGGTTACTCACACTTACAAAAAGAAAGCCTATTTACTTATTAATGAGCACCTCGCGAGACTACATGTTTACTTAAAACGCATCTTTCAAATCTCGAGCTTCTCAAACGAACACAAAGCTCAAACCTTACACATTGAAAGAAATCCTAGTCTCAAATCGCGAAATCTTTCCGATGCTCAAAAATAAAACAACACACTTCATTTCTACGGAAGCGCTCTTGGCCTCCGTTTCCAAACACTTATATCTGACTCATTCTTTGAGTCTAACCCGGGGTGGACGTGGTCTGAAAGCTACTCTGGCTGCCGAGAGACAACAAAAGGGCTGATTCACTATCAGCTCCCCCAAGACGTTACGGTCTCCTGCCAATTTGCGTCCTCGCGCCCCGCTTTCAACACAAACTCGATTGACCGCGTCGCTACTCCCCACCTGGTCTCGTCCTGCCACCTTGCGTTTCTTCGAACTGCACGCTGAGCTATAAAAAGAACTACGGAACGACGAGGAGCTTAACTGCCCCGTGCCCTTTGTCCGCGTCCGCGCAGAACATTCTTCGCGGTCCCCCTTTGACCGGTGGCTCGACCATTTTGGATGCGTCAACATCGTCCTAGACGACCGCACCTTCTTCCTCGCGCCCTGCCCTTTTGGGTTTCTCGCCATCTTTGGCGGCGCTACATTAATTACCGACTTTCGGTCTTTAACGCGCTTCTTTTTACGGCGCTTTCTCTTCGCACTCACTTTCATGTCGCCTCGTGCTTCGTGCTGGCCGGTACACATTTCTTCGGCCCGGATCGGTCTCTTACCCGCACAGTCTGAGTGATTCTCACTTAAATCAACACTCGCTCTGCCTCGACTGGCGGACAGCTCAACCGACTCTGGCACAATGCAGCAGGCTTTACTCGAGTAAGACAACTCGCACTCTTGCGAACTGCCCTCTGCTACATTGCCCAGCTCACGCTGTGCATCGGCACACAGCCCGTCGGTATCGATCGCTGTCTCACGCGCACAGTCCGAATGATTATTAACTGAACCATCCCTTTCTAGGCTATCTAGACTGGCGGAGAGCCGCACCGATCCCTGAACAATGCAGTTGTTCTCTCGTGAGCTACGGAGCTCGCCACCCCGAGAACTATTCTCAACTGCATCGTCCAGCTCGCACTTCACTTCTGCACGCACATCTGGCTCTACATGGGTGCTCGCTTCTGTCGGGTCAGAAGTACCCTTTTCTTCGCTAGCAATCTCGCTAACATTACCAGCGACGCACACACACGGTAACTGTGCCAATTTGTTCGCAGCTGGCCTAGCTGTCTCCACAGTCATCTGTTGGCACAGCACCTCGTCGCTCTCACTGTGGCCTTTAACGGCCTCTATTGCCACTAAGGCATCGTTAGCAGCTAGCCTTTTCCCTTCACTTAAGAATCTGCAGCCAATCTCACAGGCACTACTCTTCTCGTCGGCTTCTGGCGAAAGTCCGCTAGACACTTCCTCATTCTTTCGCTCTGTACTATCTACAGAATTCTCAGACAGCCGTTGTCTCTGTGCCAATAACTGATCACAATCCTGTATCGCTTTGATCAGTGCTGCCTTCTCTCTCTCATACTTTTCCTCTCGCTCAAGCTTACGTTGATTCTCACGTTCGCGTGCCTTCTCACGTTCGTGACGCTGACACCTAAGAGTAAGTTCTTGAAGCTCCTGCTTCCGTTCATTCTCGCGTTCTTCACGCTTAAGCTCACTCCTAAGTTCACGACGCGCTCGCAAACGTACACGACGCACACGCTCCCGTGGCTCCTGTATCACCTCCCAAGCAAGCTCAATGCTTTTGTCATCATTGCCACTATCGTTAATCGCCTTTATGATAGCTGGCGTTTTCATCCGTTCGTCCGCCTCTACTCCCAAATCGTCGCACACCAACAACAAGTCTAACCTCGTCAACCTTCTAAGATCCATGGCAGCTGCCCCGACAGGTGGTTAAAACTGTTTTCCTTAATTAATTTGTGCAAACACACAATGCATCAAACTCCCGATTCCCAGAACTATCAAAATTGAACACACAACCTTTGAGTTTGGCGAATCATAAGGAAAAAAACCACGCGCTCACTTACGGTTGCAGCACCCTGCCATCCGGTTCATTTGTCCGCTGTTTCCCGGTTCCTCCGGACTCCCTGGGTCGAAGGCTCGCTCCTTCTTCGCAACTCCCAGTCTCTTCGGACCTCTTTCGACGAAGGCTCTCTCTTCTTCGCTCTTCCCGGTTCCTTAGGATCTCTCTTGACGAAGGTTTATCCGTAGCGCTGCCACCAGCTGATGCATTCGGAGGCGATCCTACCGCTGCCAACCAGATGTAGGGGTTGTAGGACGGGACGTCGTGATGAAAACCCAAAACT